>NW_008343717.1:679029-697362 GCF_000622305.1 Nannospalax galili | reverse complement strand
AAGTAATTGTTTATATATATTCATGGAGTGAGAGACCCTGAGAGTGGACAGGTATATGAGAACAAACAAAGGAAATCTCATGCTCCAGTTTCTTTAAAAGAAAATAATTCGCAGGTAAAATAAATACTAAAGTGCTTTCATATTTTTAACATATACAGAAATAAACTATTGGGGTACAATTCACCTTAAGAAGCTAAATTAAGGATATGCGGATACAGGGCTGAGACATCTGTCACTCATTGTGCACTAGGGTTAACAAGGCTAATCTAGCTGGCTGTGGTATCCCTTTCTTCCCTTTATCACTATGTGCATCTGTAGCCCAGAAATTACTCATTCCTCCAAAAAGCATGGGCAAAGGGCAAGCATGGAGCCGAGCCTCGTAGAGATGGACAGTTAACAAGTGCGAGACTGGAACAGAAAAAGGAAAAGTGTGTGGTTGCCAGAGCAAACTGCGGAGGCATCCTGCTGGGCACGGACGTCAGATGGGATACTCACAGACCATGGGGTGAGACCATGTATGCCAGGGTTGAAAGCTATAGGAAACTGTGGATGGAGCTTGAATGGCATGGAGATTATGAGAAGCCATTTCATTGTAAGTCATCCCATCCCAAATGTATAAACTATGCAAAATGCAGATAAAAATGTGTTAAGTGGTTTGTCGATCAGCATCAGGACCATGAGATCCTGAGTGAGTGAGGGCAGGTCAAACAGCAGGAAAGGGAAATTTTAGTGCAAGAGCATCCCTCCTGAAGCTTCATGGTAGGTTCAAGAGGATGGCTTTTCTCAACAAAGGAGGACATTCCTTAGTCAAGGATATATGAGCTGCTCTGATCCCTGGACAGAACCTCTAAGCAAGGAACTAAACTGAGAAAAATTAGAAGGGAAGATATAGAAAGGCAGAAAGTTCAGGCATGGGAGCTTATATCTCTAATGTCAGCACTTAGGATTCTGATACAGGAGGATGCTAGGAGGTTATGACTATTCTGGACTACACAGTGAATTTCCTGCCAAGCTAGGCTGCAGAGTGGGAGCCTGTGTTCAGCAAATAAGCAAATGAGAAAATGATAGAAGAAATCAATGAAGAAAAGTCAAAACAATAGAGAAATATTAGTGAATTCAGTAATTGGTCATTTGAGAAAGAATAAAATTACTAAATCTGTAGCTCCACCAACAATCCAAAAGCAGAAAATAGACAAACAAAAATATTAGGAAAATGGAAATGTTACTATAAGCCTTACACACAGAGGAAGGATGGTCAATAAATATTACATAAATTATGACCATAAATTTGACTTGGAAGAGCTGGAAAAACATTCTTAAAAGATAAATGTGATGTTAGCAACCAAAACTTACTTTACAGAGAATAGAAAATGTTAGTAATCCTTCGTCTAACAAAGAATTTGAATTGTAAGAAAATTTCAAGCTCAGATGGCCTCACTCATGGGCTCTATCAAACATGTAAGTGTGAAAAATAGCCAAGAATATGTCTCTCAGAAAACAGAGAAGGCAAAATGAACATTAATTGATTTGCCAGGCCAGATAATAACTAGAAGTGTTAGAAAAAATGTATTAGTCATGAACAGAGATGACATTGTTGTTAATATGCTAGAAAATTACATAAAAATATTAAAGAGGTAATACACCATTAACAAGTAGATTTTCTCCCAGAAATGGAATCACCATAACATTTGAAAGATCAAACAGCTTAATTCACCATATTAGCAGATAAAGACAGAAATATGAATGATTATCTCAATATGAGTTTGACAACATTTTAAAACTATTTGATTAACTTATTTGACAAAATTCAGTGAACCAAGCAAAATCTTTTTTTCAAAAACACCAAGCGAACAGCAGCAACATAAAGAACCCTCAAAACTTCACTTAATAAGCATGCTAATAATTTTAGGTAAGTTGGGAAAAGAAAAAAAATTGCCACTTACAAAAGGTTTATATAGCGATAAAAAATGACTGTTTTCTCCTTAAGAAATAAAGGTGATATTGGTATCACATGCTGCTATAACACTTCTCACAAAATTATTATTCTACAGGCCAGAAATCAGAAGTCTAAAACGACTTTTCCATGCACAGGACAGTCTGTTCCCTTGCTCAGTGCAGTTGCTAGAGTGCACTTGCTTTGGACAACTCTCTTTCCTCCATCTTTATTTTTTAATTTTATTTATTATTTTTATTTTATGTGTATGAGTGCATTGCCTGCATGTATGTTGAGTGCACCCATGTCGTGCAATGCCACGGAGGTCAGAAGAGGGAGATTCCCCTGGAACTGGAGTTAAAGATGGTTCGAAGCTGCCATGTGGGTACTGGGAATCGAACCCGGGTCCCCTGCAAGAGCAGTCAGTGCTCTTAACCGCTGAGCCATCTCTCCAGCCCCTCTTTCCTCCATCTTTAAGATAGCTGGATAGCATCTCTCTTTTCTCTGACATCTTGACCCCTATTATAAGCAGACTTGTAATAACTGAGGATCACTTGGAAAATCCAGAATTACCTTTTATAGCGGGATCCTTTACTTATCATATTTGTCTCAAAGGTTAATTTTAATTGTCAACTTGATTGGATTAACAAACTCAGTTCTAGGGCATTAGTGAGAAATATCTTTGGATGAGTTTGTAAAGAAGGTTCCAGAGAGGATTAACCAAGAGGATAAATAAAAGCCACATCATTTCATGGGCTGAGTTCCCAGACACAATGACAAGGGTAAAAGGGAGAAAAGCACAGCTGCATGATCCCTTTAAATGCAAGATGGCATTGCCACCCATTTTGGGGGATTAGCCTGCAGATACCATTGAAGGCTGTTATTTCTTTAGTTTACCAGGGCAAATATGCTCATTCGTACCACTGCTACTCAGTAGTGCCCTAAAATTCCTAGTGTTCTGAATAAAGTGAGAAATGAAGAGGAGTGAATCACCTCATGTCTATATCCACATATAGCATGATCACAAAACAGCCCAACAAATCTATGGAAAAACTCTCAGCAGGGTGGAAAATTGAATTTCTCCATAAAAGTGCATCATAATCTTGTGTACTGTGATGGTTAATCTTCTTAAACTGATTGGATTGAGATGTACCCGGGAGATCAGCAATGATAAGGTATAATATTTATTCATCTTTAATTATTTAGCATTTACACTAATTTACCTTTAATTTTTAAATGAATAGACATTTATTTAATTTCAAATTAAAGTATTTTTGTTTATTTTTTTGGAGACAGGTCTCACTGAAGCCACAGCTGGCCTGGAACTCACTAAGTAGACAAGGCTGGTCTTGATCTCATAGAGATCCACTTGTCTCTGCCTCCCAAGTGCTGGAGTTAATAGCATGTGCCACCATGCCCAGGATGAAATTAGCCTTATTTTAAAAATGTTTGATGGTAAAAAATAAATAAAGTTGAAACTTTGCTGCTAATCACATGTGCTCCATGACAAAGATGTGGGGAAGAGCCTGTCACTTGTCTACAGTTATAGTGTTTGATGTCATCAAGTTTCTAAGTAAAGGAAAATGGTTGTTTACAAATACAAACCTACAAGGTTCTAATAAAAATGTGTTTGCTTTGAATTCTAACCTGAGTGGAGCCTAAATTATGCCCAGAAATTTTTAATATGTATAGAAAATAAAGGATTTTAAAAATCAAGTGACAACTTTTCATTAAAACCAATAATTTGTTCTATATTTTTCTAAGCTGATAAGAAAATTGTAGCTACTCTCCAAAATAACTGTAATCCATCATGTAGTAATTGAACGTTTCAAAGGGAAGATTGATCTAGTATTTTTATCTGTGCAGAGATGAGGAAGTTGTACATATTTGAAAAAAAAAAGGTAGTGAGAAGGAAGACTCTCGTTTATAAAACTATAGCGCATCTGGGATTAGGAGATGGCCAGTAAGGTGTTTGCTGCACAGTTCTGGTGATCTGAATTTGATCCTCAGAACCTTCATAAGGTGAACAGAGAGAATCACAAATTTTCCTCTGAATTCAACATGATAATAATGGCTTGTGTAGACACATGAGTAATAGTAAGAATGTATCATTTGACACTAATACCTTATAAAAGTCATCTTATCTTTGTTATAATTCAGTGAAATTTTATTTTCATTTGAAAATTTAATTTTAATTTATATATATATATATGCATGTGTATGCCATGTGTGGGTGCCCTTGGTGGCCAAAAGAAGGCATCAGATCCCCTGGAGCTGGAGGCATAGGTGGTTGTGAGTCAACAACTGTGGGGGCTATCAGCCTAACTCATGCCCTCTAGAAGAGCAAGAAGCATTCTTAACCACTGTGTCATCTCTCCAGACCCCACATTTGATTTCTTAACAAGAAATGTGTTCTTATTTATATTAAAGATGGTTTGCCATGGAATTTTAAGGTGAAAATCTGCTGAATTCATGATAGTTAACCAGTTAAATTATTAAATTTATTCAATTCAATTCTTTAAAAAATAATTTCCTTTTCTGGAGAACAAACTTCAACAGGTTATGATGCTATAAGGGTAATAAAAATTAAAAAATAATGATGCTAAATATATCTTCTATCTTGAAAGCATTGTACTGCCACTTTCATGTGTTACATTTTACCAAAGAACAAACTTGAGCAACTCAAACAATACTTGAATGAACACCGATTGAATTTCATGCACCATCAGCCAGTCAAATTAAAGAATAGAATATTACCAATTACTGTCATAGAGCACAAAGTTTGGCATTTTATTATATTCAAAACAGAAAAATGTTATTTGGAGAAGCTGACTTTCTGGGCTTAAAAAACTGAAACACCCAAAAGGGAAGTATAACCAAAGATTAAAGGGGCCAATATAATTTCATAAGAGTGTACATATATATAGCTAAAAGTTACTTGACAAACAGCAAAGCCAGACAGGCGATACCTTCAGCCTAGTTGTTGGCCAGGATGGATAAAGGCTCTTCCAGATAGTAACCCAACATACTACTGGAAAAATGAACAGCAGACCCCAATTCTATCCAAAGGAATACTGACAATGGATTGCCATAGATGAGGAACAGCTGATCCTCCTGGAACAGGGACCTCTGGCTGACTAGATTTACCAGAAGGGCAGATAGAGGAGAATAAATGGGGGTGCTGACAGCACAGTGGACAGTGGCAGGGATGGCAGAGTATGGAGGCTCTAGTGGGAGAGGAAGGCTGTCTATCTGACGAGTTTATATTCATGCTCAGATGCCAAGGAACTCAGAAAGTAAGCGACTGTGACCAGTAATAGTCATATATATAGAGATTAGAAATGCATGTGAAAACGTCTCAATGTCAATTGCCTTAAAATGAATTTTTCTGTATGAAACTGTATTTTAACAACGAAGTGGAGATCTTTTTTAAACGTTAAAACCTCATTTAATTTTATGTCTTATAGAGTTTATAATGAGTAAAAGATTGTATAAGCATAATAATTCATCTGTAAACCTAAAAATGTACAGCCAATTTTGAAAGAGATGTACCCTAGCTCAGAAAAATGTTATTGAATAGGTTAATGCTGTTGTAATGAAATGCTTCTTCTAATTAAAAAAAAACTGAATAAAGAGAAATACCTTTTAAGCTATGTAAACCTGATCCATATACAAAAGTCGCAGGCAGAATTATTTACTATTCAAGCATTCATCCTTCACATATGTGATAACACAAAGCTCAAGGTAAATAACTGAGTATTTACATGATTAGCATAATATGGAAGTGAGGTTGTTACCTAGGATAGTTACCAAAGAGTCAGTTCAGCTCTCATATCTTCTGGGTTTTGTTGGTGGGTGTGTGTGTGTGTTACCTTCAGTCTGACTAACCTTTGGCCAGGCTTCTTTATCATTTGAGGTCCTGACTCCCCTCTTATATCCTATATATTACTCTTTATCCTTCCATTCATATACAGATATTTTAATAAAATGTTACCTAGTCAGTTTTCCAGCCCAAGAATCTCTTTCATAAGGACATGGGAAGCACCCTCTAGAGTATGATCTAGAAGGATAGCACCTCTATGTCCCATTTGCTTTGTCCAGGTCTCTATATCCTAGGTTTTATGGGAAGCTAGGAGGCTAAGTTTGGTGAGCTCTTTGCTCCAAAGTTTAAACTAAATCTCATTTAAAAAGATATCAGAAGGTCTAAAGAGATAGCACAGCAATTAAGAGCACCAGCTGCTCTTTCAGAGGACCTGGGTTCAATTCCCAACATGTGCATGGCAGCTAACCATCACCAATTCCAGAAAATCTGATGTCCACTTCTGGACTCCATGGGCATTACATGCATGTAGACCACTTACATACAGGCAAACATACATATGAAATCAAAATAGAATTAAATATTTTTCAAATGTTACCGGAAAACATTGAATTATACCCTGAACCAAGCCAGTTATATTATAAGGAGAAGATCTATAATCTGCTTCCATTATTATCTTCTGCTCTTAAAACTGCTAACCTTCGAACAAAGCTCTGATCTTACTCCACATTGCAATAGCCAGAATAAAGTATCCATTGGTGGGTGAAATTGCCCAGTCATTTTATCTTTTACTTTGACAATGCAGAACTGAGAACTGAAATGAAAAAGCAAAAAATTCCACACCTGTGTTATGGATTCTGCGGTCCTGATTGATTGAGTAGAATTTAATGGTTGCCAAGACTGGGAATGTTGCAGATCCATAGCTACATTATCTAGAGCTATCTTTATTCCCCTTAATAATGATCTATTGCCCATTTCTGTGTCTGAGTTAACATCCTTTCTACTATCAGATAAATCCTTTTAGAATGCATTAACTAAACAGAACATTAATTTCCACCAATCCAAAAGCTAAGAAGTTCATTATACAGCATCTGAAATATATAGAAGAAATATCCATACTTTGCTGTATAGAATGTTTCCACCAGTTTCTTTAGAAAATTTATCTATTTATGACGGTCAGTTCTTTAACTATTAAAAACTTCATGAAATTGAAATCATTTCAAGGTTTGAACATATTTTGGTAGCAACCTGAATCCATGTTCCCAGGCCATGGTCACTCACATCTCTTGCAAGAATGAACTATTCCGTATTCCGTTTGAGAGGAAGACTACGTTTCACTTGGACACAACTTACTTTAAGACTCCAGAAGAATGGCAGGCTCCAGAAGACTGAACTTACAGCTAGTGCCATTATTGGGGACAAAAACCTGTGGCTAGACAGGTTATAGGCCTTCGGGGAGAAGCTACTACTATTATTCTGCTAAATAGACACAGCGTTAAACAAAATCCCAATGACTAATTGCTATTCCTGTAGAATAATACATCTCTCAAACCTCATCAGAGCAGCTTCGTTTTGCTATCGATGACCATTAACACAGAGACCCACAACTGGATAAGGTGGAGAGAATAAGATCCTGAAGAACTCTGTTCTTAATGAGACATCTACACCGCATCTCCTTTTCCTGAGGCTCAAGAAATATTGCAGAAAGGGGAGGGGCAAAAAATTGTGAGGGCAGAGGTCACGGATGACTACAAAACAGTGCTTTACAGATATAACAAGGCCGTTGCACATATGAAGTCAGTAGTTGTGACAACATGCACAAGACTTGCAACAAGCTCAAACCAGACAAATTCTCACCATGAAGGAGGAAGGTAGACACGACGTTCCACCCCTATCTGAGGAGCCGTTGGGAATTGGTAGCTGCTGGGAGAAGGGAGGTCAGTTCTCTTTAAGGGTGTGGCCCTTGGTAGGTTAACCACACTTTAGTGGATAGCCCCACATCCAAATGTATATGGGCAGCACAAATTTGACTGGATGGGTTTTACTTTTTTTAAAAATGTCTACAGCAAGTTATTTATTATTTATTTATTTATTTGTTTGGAGCCGTTGGGAATTGGTAGCTGCTGGGAGAAGGGAGGTCAGTTCTCTTTAAGGGTGTGGCCCTTGGTAGGTTAACCACACTTTAGTGGATAGCCCCACATCCAAATGTATATGGGCAGCACAAATTTGACTGGATGGGTTTTACTTTTTTTAAAAATGTCTACAGCAAGTTATTTATTATTTATTTATTTATTTGTTTGTTTATTTATTTTGTCCTTACTGAGAGAGAGTCTAGTGTAGCCAGGACTGGTCTTGCTATGTAGCCAAGGATGCCCTCAAAGTTCTGATTCCCCAGTCTCTGCCTTACAAATGCTGGGATTAGGGTCCTGAATCATCACTCCTGGTTTTATGAGCTGCTGTGGATAGAACGCAGGGGCTCAGGCATGACAGACAGCCCAGGTGCTAAGCTCAGTTTTCCGGACCCACCCTTGGTTTCCTTAGAGCTTGTTTTCCATACGGTTTCCTGAGTACATATACTTTTCACTGTTCATTAAAACACACTACAGATATAATTTCCTCTGAGGAAAAATTCCCAATGGCTCCTGACACTCATTTCATAATTCCTTTCTGAACTTCAAGCATGCAATGCTCATCTTTATTTCAGGGATTCTGTGGTCCTTCCATGAGGAATTATGCATGTTCACATTAGACTGTGACTATCTTGTTCATATTATGTAGCTCTCTGTTAAAACTATGTGTTTAGACGGAAGGTGGAAAGACTCGTTTCTGAGTTACTTTAACTGTTACTGTCCTGAAATTCCCCAACAAAAGCAGCTTCAGGAAGGGTCTGTTTTGGCTCACAATTTGAGAGCACAGCTCATCATGGTGTGAAGTCAGGGCAACAGGAGCTTGAAGCTGCTGGTCACATTGCCTCTGAAGTCAGGAAAAAGAGAGTAATTGTGCTGCAATTGCTTCCTTCCTCTTTTTTTTATGCTGTCTAGGACCAAAGTCCAGCAAATCCTGCAGCCCATATTCAGGATGGATCTTCCCACTTCAACTAACCTAATTGAGAAACAACCTGTGATTTTAGATCCTGTCAAGTTGATGGTCTATATTGACCATAACCATTTATATCTCTATCTCAGGAGTTGTTGGGAGGAGGCAGCTTAAAGGTAGGCTTGCCAGTGACTACGTTCCATGGCTGGGGATTTAGGGTTTATAAGAGTCCAGCAAATCCTGCAGCCCATATTCAGGATGGATCTTCCCACTTCAACTAACCTAATCGAGAAACAACCTGTGATTTTAGATCCTGTCAAGTTGATGATCTATATTGATCATAACCATTTATATCTCTATCTCAGGAGTTGTTGGGAGGAGGCAGCTGAAAGGTAGGCTTGCCAGTGACTACGTTCCATGGGTGGGGATTTAGGGTTTATAAGTACATTAAGATACAGTTACTATTATTTTTTCCTTATAATGTCCTCAGGTATATTTCTTTTCTATTTGGGTAGGCTGGTCTTCTGTAGGTTATAAAGCAGTATTTCAACCCCTCTTCTTTCTTTATGAGAGAATCTCTAGTCTAGGCTGCACTCCTAACTCCCCACGAAGCCTAGGAGAGGAGGTTGCTCTTGCACTTCTCCTGCTCCCTCCACCTCCCAGGTACTAGGATTATGGATGTTTATCACTAGGCTCAGTTTACCCGATACTGTATATTAAACCCAGAGTCTCCTGCGTGCAAGGCAATCACTTTACTGCTGTGCTATGTCAGAATTCTCAGCCCAGAATTCCTCTTTAAGAGTCTTCCTATTTACTGCAAAGAATGCCCCTACCACTAAGGCTCAGGGACTATCTCTGAAAAGGAGATGCAAAGAATACAAGAGCCAGAAGAAGAGTAGTGCTGTGTCCTCTGGACATGACACGTGGTTGTTGTGTTCATGAACAAACAGCAGTCATGGTTGCCTGCATAAGACATACACAAGATAAAGCCAGAAAAAATCCTGGCATAGATGATATCCATGTCCCAATCCTTACTGAGGAGATACTGGCAGTGGATAGTCACTGGGGGTGGGGGGGTCATTTTTATTTCAAGGATGGCCCTCCTGGTTTCCCATGCTTCAGTGAATGGCCCCACATTCATGCACATATGGGCAACACTAATTGGGAATAGCGGGTTATCAAAAAGCAACAAACCGCCACCACAACAAATAAGACATGAAGTTGAGAGAGGGAGTCTTGGAGGAGATGAGGGGGTAGTTGGAGGGGGTAACTTAGGGGTTATTTTATTGTACATGTGTGTGAAACCCACAAAAGTAAAGAAAAATGTTTAAAAGGTCCCTATTCTTCTACATCATACAGAGGAGGCATGCTCTACATCAAACATCCTATAGGCCTAGCTATTTGTTGTAGTAGGTGCTATCGGCACAAGCCAGATGAAGGCATACTATTCTAGAATACTGATAATAGCATGTCTGCCCCCAACCCCCCCCCATAGTACTCAGGAAACATGAGCTTTTGTGGCCCTATGTACCTTCCCCATTTTTCTTGCCTATTGTCCTCCTCAATAATTTCAATCGCTCGTGAAAGCACATAACTGTATTTTTCCGCAGTGTTCATTACTCTGGTAAACACTTTTTGGTTCAGGTTTGCCTTTCTACCTGCACATTCTCTCAGCCTTACATCCACTGCAGTCGGCCTATGGTACTTGCCATTGCTGGGTATTGCTTTTCTAAAATGTGTTTAGCAAAGTAAACACATTTCTTTTTGAAGACATTTTGTTTTGTGAAATATTTCTGAGAATTGTCATTGACACTCTTTGAATTCTTTTAAGATAGTTTAAAGTAGCCATGTTTGTTACCAACAATGAAAAGCTTGTTTTGTTAAGAACATATCTCTTTTTAAAAGAGATGCATTTTTTAATTCATTGAAGAGGCTTTATATTACTATTTTATACCGAAAAGAGAATTTAATAGCTATAAGACTGACAAAGTGATATGCAGGGAAAATACCACAATGTAAATGTTTCAGACATTTTGAATTGAATGCCGCCCTAAGATTTATTTTTTTCAAATTTATTAAGTCAATCAGAAAGGAAAATGTAAAATAAGAAAATCAACTTTATTTTTCCTGTGTTTTGTTTGGCTTTCAAGATATTTATCTGTAGTAACCAGAACAAAAATACTACTGCTCATAGATGCTTTGTTGTTGGAAGCTATTCCTTCTCCACTCTGATGGAAGACAGTAACAGTGTGTAAAGATAAGAACTATAAAATACAATGGTCAAAGCTGAAGTATGCTTATAGAAATAATGCCACATTGGGTTCTATAACAAATGTATCTATAATTTCCAATCTTAAGAATATAAGCTACATTTTACATTAGTTTATTTTTCCTGTATTTAGAATCTACAAAATGGAGAACTTATAGCTATTTACCATCACTTATGAATATAAAGAGGAAAGCAATATTTAATTTCATGTAAAACTGTTTTTAGAAACTTAATTTATTAATTATTGGTGTGTATATGGGCCACACAAAAAGGTAATCATTCTTAGTATTGTGTCTGGCAAAACTGAAATGAGTCAGATGACCAAAGTCTGTTAGAGCTACTGAACAAAGTGTAGCTCCCAGGTAGCAGCCTCAGAAGCTGGGTAAATTTTCCTCAATAAATTCCATGGACTGATTCCTGCCAGTGCAGGGAAGAGATGCACACACCTCATCTAGTCCTGGCATGTGCCTGTGCCTGCTCTCTTGTTCTTTCTCACCCTGAAGCAGGTACAGCAGCATCCTGGATGCAGGCGATGGCTTCACAGAAGTGTTTGGAGATGTCATTTTGGAAAACCTTTGCTAGGAGACTGCCCAGAATTTACTGGGTTTTGAGTACAATGAAAAATAAATCCTTGTTGAATTAAGCTACTGGGGTGTGTCATTATAGCTTCATTCATTACCATCTAAATTGAAAGACGTTTTGGCATGTTTTGGCATGTTCTACATGCCTCACTTCCACTTCTTTTGAAAGGAAAAACAAAACACAACAAAAACCCTATTGGCTTATTCGTTTTTTGCTCTAACTTGATCTTCAGTTTTCTATTTCTCAGTTCTAAAGAGAACCTTGTAAAGAATGGTGTCTGTTCACTCAATTCCTCCCAGCCCCTCACCACCCCCCCCCCATTTCTGAGACCAATGAGTGAACGAACCCTTTGCAGTCTCTTATTGCCTTCCGTGGCCAGGGCATACCTAGAGCCTCATTTGTGGCCTTTGGAGGAGCAGTGTGGGTTGGAAGCTTTGCTCAATCTCATCTAAGAAGGTCCATCCTGTTTGGGCAGGAAACATGCTGTCACTGTCACTGATACACACACACACACACACACACACACACACACACATGACAAGCCAGGAGAGAGAGAGAGAGAGAGAGAGAGAGAGAGAGAGAGAGACCTATAGAGTCAAATTTTTGTCCTCAAATATCCTTTGGTGTGGGTTCAGCCACTGGAGCCTGGTCACCTACCAAAGTTACATCTTTTTAATGGAAGAACATAAAAGATACTTTATTCTTATTTAGATAAATATCCAATATTATACTCTCTCATACCTCAATGATTTTTAGATATAGAAACATATCTCATAAAGTATATCCCTTTACAAAAATGTACCTCATGAGTGATTTATACATTGTACTCAATAGAATGCTCAAGGTAATAGAACCATTCTAGAACAAATTGATCTGTCAATCTACCTATCATTTATTCTTATCTTTTAGCCTACCTATCATCTATTTAATAAGTATGTATGTCTTATATGCACAAGTTTTCTTAAATTCACAGGCTGGATTATTTATTGGTAAAAACTTCACATATTTAGCATCTTGGAATGTCTTTGTTTCCTCTCATGAAACAACTGATTATAGTGATGAACCAAAACATTCTTTTTACCTTGGTCCACAATATGTTTTCCTATGATCATATATGAATCCTAGAGCAAATCTCCTGAATGAAAACATATGCAGAATAAAAGAAGTTAATTAGCTAAATCCAGGCTTAAGTAGTATTTTCAGATCAACTGATTTTTGAGAAAACTTCCTTGCCTGTGCTCAGAAAGATAAGCAAACAAAAAAGTTATTGCCTAGGAAGTATCTACATTTAGCTTTAGTGCTTTTTCATTTAAATAAAAGGCTTCTTTCTACATTATATCTGTGGGATAGGGATTTCATACTCTGTTTTAAATATTTCTATTATTTGCTGAAAACTTTACTTATAATTTGTAGCACAGGGTTTGACATAAGCCATACCATGGTAACTCCCAAGAACATTAAAGGTGAAAATACCTCCCCTAGCTGCTGACAGCAGCAGCTGATCAAGACTACAATTTAATAACCTCTGGCTAAACACACAAATTTGTTAGTGTTCATATGAGCTATGTAGCATTAGAAATTCATAAAGTCAAGATTAGAAGGAGACACACCAAAATGACCAAGATTAAAAAACACTATTATATAGTGAGTCTTAAGCTAATAAATATTGAGTTTGAAAAGCAAAGTTACAGATTGAAAGAGACTAAAGAGACAAGACTCCTAAAAACAAAGTACAATATATGGATATAGCTACAGATACACGATTTTTTATGTGAGAAAACATGTCAGGACCAGACAGGTGACTGAGTGGGTAAAAACCAGAGTTAACTCCTTGGAATCCATGGTGGAAGGAGAAAACTGTTTCCTGAAAGTTGTCTTCTGACTTCTATATGTGTGCCATGGCATAGATAAACCCACATTTAAATATGCATACAGATAGAAAGTGATACTACATAAAATAAAAGGAAGAAAACAGTGGAATCATTAACATAATTGAATGAGGTCTATAGGTCTGATCATACCATTCCAAACTTAGTATTTTTTTTTGTCTTCTTTGTAAGTCTCAGAGTTTTAGGTCTCACATTCATGTCTTGATTCATTATGAATTAATTTTTGTGCAGGGTGAGACATATGCATCTAGTTTCATTCATCTACATGTGGCTAACCAGTTTTCATTCCATTTATTTTGTGTGTGAATGTTTTGCCTGCATGAATGTAATTGCACACGTGTTGTGGAATGTCCACAGATGAGAAGAGGGCATTGGATGCCCTGGAACTGTAGTTACAGACATTTGTCAGTCACCATGTAATGCTGGGAACAGAACCTGAGTCTTCTACAAGCACAGCCAGTGCTCTTAAACTCTGAACCATCTCTCCAGTCCATATTATCTTTTAAACACTGTTTGTTATAGAGGCATGTTTTCTTTCTAAAGTACATTTTAACATCTTTGTCAAAAATTAAATATACATATAATCTCTCTCTATATATTATATATTATATATATACTTGATTTCCACTCCATTTGGTGGTGCTGCTTAGGAAGGTATGGCACCTTTAGGAGATGAAGACTCACTGATGGAAGTGGATCACTGGGATTAGTCCTTGAGGTTTGTATTCCTGCCTCATTTTCTGATTTCTGAGGTCAAATGCAATATGACCAGTTAGCTTCTTACTTTTTTTCAACATGGCATTTCCCACCTGCTTCTTTGATTTCTTGGCGATGACAGACTGCATCCCTTGGGAACTATAAGCCAAAATAAACTGGTTTTCTCGTAAATTACTTTTGTCAAAGTATTTTACCATAACAATGAGAAAGCGGTGCATTCATTACATTTCACTCTGAACCTATACATTCATTTATGTTCAGTAATGTTTGCTTTATGAAAGTGGCTACATCCACATGACATGTGGGCGCATATATATTTATTACCATTATGCATTCTAAATGGACTCCCCCTTTACTAAAAAGTAGAGACCTTATTTACTCCTTTTGATTAATTTTCATTCACATCTGCTTTGTCTAGTAGAAAAAAAAAATGGATACTCTACCACTTTCCTGAGGAAATCTGTAGAGCATTCTATACTTTCTGTCTTTGTGGGTCTTTGTCAATGGAATATGTCCTTTGCAATCAACAAATACTGGGATCTTGTGCTCTAATCCAATCGGTTGGTCTGTGTAGTTTAATAGGATAGTTGAGACCATTAGAGTTTAGAGTTATTACTGACAGTTGGAGATTGGTGTAAACTTGTTGATTATTTTCTTAGTTACTTCACATACTTACATTCTTTCTTATTCATCTTAGTGCCTTACTTTACTAAACTAGACATATTTGTTTCTCTCCTAATTCTTGTTAACTTATCTGTTCATCTTTGTCTTGCGGCTTTCACATTTTTGTGATGATGTATTATGGGGGTGATTCTTTCTGGCCCTGAGTATTTGAGATCCTAAATGCCTCTTGCATGTATTTGTCTTTCCCTAAGCTTGGACAATTTTCTCTTGTAGTTTTACTGAATAGTTTTCCTACATCTTTAGTTTTCATCTCGGCACATCTACCCTGAGGTTTCATAAGTTATCTCTTCATCATATCCTAGAATTCTTGAAAATTTTGTTCATGCTTGATTATTACTTTTTTCTTTATTACTGTCTTGAATTTAGTAGTTCCTTAACCTTATCTTCTTTCCCTGATCCTCTTCCTTTTACGTGATCTTATCTGTTGATGATACTTTCCCCTGAGTTTTTATTTGATTGATTGAGTCCTTCACAGCATTTTTGTTTTGTCTTATTTTGTTTTAAGACAAGGTCTCTCTGTAGCCCAGGCTAGCCTGCAATGCACTATATAGACCAGGTTGGTCTCAAAATCACAAAGATCTGCCTGTCTCTGGCTCAGGAGTGCTGTGGAAAAAAGGCGTATGCCACGATGCCTGGCTCCTTTACAGCATTTTTATTTGGATCTTTCTCAGGGTCTCAATTCCTTTGCTGAATTTTTCTCTGAGTTACTGTCACCGAATTTCTCATCAATGTTGCTAATTTTCTCAATTATAATGCTGATTTTGTTAACTAGGTCTTGAACTGATTTTGTAACTTAATCATGTTGTGTGAATAATCCTCTATAAAGTCATCAATATTTTTAAATTTTATTATTTTTATTTTATGTGCATGAGTGTATTGCCAGCTTGTATGTGATTGCATGGTGTAGTGCAATGGCACAGAGGTCAGAAGAGAGCATTGGATTCTCCTGGGATTGTAGTTAAGGAAGGTTCTTAACCGTGATGTGGGTCCTGGAAATTGAACCCAGGTCCTTTACAAGAGCAGTCAGTGCTCTTAACTGCTGAGTCATCTGCTTAGCCTCAGAAGTCATCAAATGCTTTAAAAAGTATAATATTGAATTCTTTCTTAAGTATTTCAGTTACGTTATTACACTTTGTTTCAATCATCCAGAAATTGAGAGTTACTGTGGGTGCCTTTTTTTATGTTGTGATTTACATATCTGTTGGCATGGATGTATATTTGTTTTTATTTTTATTCTGTTTCCATTCTTTTATTTTATGTGCATCTTCTTAGTAGACAATCTTCCTTGGGTTTGTTTTCTTTACTATTATTTAGAGGTAAGAGGGCAACAGGAGCAACACAAATGATTATTTGAACACAGAATTTAGAATGCTTCTAGGACAAGAAGAACTTACAGAAAATTCATGGAGTTTCTTCTCAAGGTTATCCATCTTCCATGGGGTACTTACATAGTTCTGTGGTACTTTGGATCTCATGCCCTTAATAGAATATGAGTTGGGGAGCTGCTGACACTGAATTAAATTAAATTTTTCTTTTCCAGAAGAACAGTTTGAGCTTATTTCAGGATCTTCCCTCCCTTGGCCCCAGCATAATAGGTAGCTAGGTAGAACTCTCCATATAATGCCTCTGCATACACAGATTAAGGAATTATCACCATTCAAAACTCTTTTGTGATATGTTTATTAAATATTTAGCTAAATATTTCCTAAATGTGTTTATCACATTTTTTAAAAAAACACATAAAAGCACAGGAATTAATATTTATGTAATGAAATTTGTTTGGGCTCATATTTTTCTACAAAATCATGTCTTTTTTGAAATTCCAAAATGTGCCAAGCATTATGTTGCATGAGACACATTAAGATAAATGTTGAAAAATATGTTAAAAGAAAAAAAAGCTCAGGTTTTATTTAAAGCTATTTTATGCAATGATTTATTATTTCATTTAATAAGTATGTTATTTGTTAAGTAAATATTATTAAGATATTTATTAGGTACTTTAAGCATTCTAGAAACTTAAGGAAATTGCTAGAAATTCATAGATGAATGATAATCCCTTAACAACAGTAATTATTTGCTTTTCTGAATTCTTAAATGTGTTCACACAAAAATCTATTGCATATAAAAGGAACTAATTTAATCTTGGATGCCTATGGAAAGTGATAATATGTAATTTATGAACCTAAGTAGCAATTAATTAAAGCAGAAGAGAGAAGGATCTTTTTGGCAAAGAAACTTCATGTTAAATGGGCCATAGATCAAAGAACATGACTTTAAATTGAAACTGAGTTGCATAGATTCCCCTGAACGTAGATATAAAAGTTGAAGAAATATCACTGCTAAATTTGGTTGCACAGGCAAGTCCATGAAGGGTTTATATACTATTTTAAATGACTGAGTTCTTAACTAGAGTGCCAGGAGAAGCACTGGAGGACATAAGGCATGAGGACTATAAGATTAATGTTAAGTATGATTAATGCTTCAATCTGTTAGGTATGGATACTATGTAGTTTTCTAAAAAGATATGGTATTAGGAGAGCATGTTAAAAGTCTTTATGAGAAATAAGATGTCATACCAAGACTATGAGGATGTAATTAAGAGAAGCATTAAAAATATAGGATTATGGATGTAGGTCAACAAAAAATATGATTGATGAGAGATATTAAACAAAGAAGGAGAAAACGATAGAATTTACGGTTCTCATCTGGGAAAGTTAACATACAATACTGTCACTCATGGGGATAGAGACTGTGAGTAAAGGGGCTGAAGCAAGTTTATTTAGATATCAGGTTGGAAACCATGAGCATAGACATCAAGTGAGAATGGAAAAGAGTCAGTGGTTTAATCCTAAATAAAAGTGTGTGGGGGAAGAATAACTATTCAGGGAAGCTGAAAATGGCATGATTCTGGAGGTACAAAATAAATTAAGATAACATGGTATATGTGACACAGAAGATGTTTCTGTGACCCTGTGATGACAAGCCATGGACCAGCCTCCTTCCTGCTCTGCAAAGGAGCCACTTCCCTCTTCCATCCAATTGGTTGACCATAGCCACTTGCAGGGGAGGGGTTAAGGGTATAAAAGCTGGGAAAACCATGAGGCTGGTCTCTCACCATTTTGTGAGGCTGTCCAGAACCACAGTATTTATGTCTGGGTGTGAACTTTCTGCATCAGCTGTGAAGGGGGTGGGGGCACCCGCTTGTCTGTAAGTAAACTCACACCCCAAGCTCAGTTAGCAAGTCCAATAAACTTGTTAAAATTCTTCAAACCAGGGTTTGAAATTAGAATGGGAGAGGGATATGAGATTGGCCTCTTCTGTACTGGCCTCTGACCTTGCCAGTAAATTAGATAAGAGAGAAAAGGAGATGGAGGTGTTGGCAGGCCGTTTTTTTACATCTAGG
>NW_008343717.1:678330-678736 GCF_000622305.1 Nannospalax galili | reverse complement strand
TTCTCCATGGGTGTTGGGAATCAAACCTAGGTCCTCTGCAAGAGCAACCAGTGTTCTTAACCAGTGAGTAATCTCTCCAGTTCCCCAAACCTTCAATTGTATAAGGGCCTATACAGCTGTATTATTTTGTCACAGACACATAATAGTGAATCACACACTGGTTGCTTAAACAAGAGAATTTTTTTTTTCACAATTTTTGAGGCTTTAATTTAGAGATCAGGTCAGGTCAGGGGGACCTAACCTGCCCTTAGGGCATTTGTCTGCGAGTTAAACACTATTAAGATCATTGATTTCATGATGATCTTTGTTATAAGCACATCTGATTTTTTTTTTTTTTTGAAGAGAATGAAGCTGTTGAGAGTAAACTCTTGTACTTCATTGACAATTTTGAGAGTTTTCCTACTGC
>NW_008343717.1:677189-677978 GCF_000622305.1 Nannospalax galili | reverse complement strand
AGGCTGTCTGGAACCACAGGATTTATGTCTGGGTGTGGACTTTCAGCATCAACTGTGAATGCGGGGGACCCCTGCTCATCTGTAAATAAACCCTCACCCCAAGCTCAGTTAGCAAGCCCAAAGAACTTGTTCAGATTCTTCAAACCGTGGTTTGGAGAATTTTTTCCCTCAGTCTGTCGCTAGGACCCTGGGAGGAAGGAATTTGATGTCATGTGCACCTCCTAGCAGTAAATTTGACTTACAGTATAAAACAAACAAGATATAGTAGTAGGATAGGAAAAATCCAGGGGCAGTCTTACTTTATAAAGATGTTTATTTAACTTTGCAAAGAGATATATTCTCCATGGGTGTTGGGAATCAAACCTAGGTCCTCTGCAAGAGCAACCAGTGTTCTTAACCAGTGAGTAATCTCTCCAGTTCCCCAAACCTTCAATTGTATAAGGGCCTATACAGCTGTATTATTTTGTCACAGACACATAATAGTGAATCACACACTGGTTGCTTAAACAAGAGAATTTTTTTTTCACAATTTTTGAGGCTTTAATTTAGAGATCAGGTCAGGTCAGGGGGACCTAACCTGCCCTTAGGGCATTTGTCTGCGAGTTAAACACTATTAAGATCATTGATTTCATGATGATCTTTGTTATAAGCACATCTGATTTTTTTTTTTTTTTTAAGAGAATGAAGCTGTTGAGAGTAAACTGTTGTACTTCATTGACAATTTTGAGAGTTTTCCTACTGCTCTGATGCTCAAGTAACAGCTTAAGAACACAGAGTAACTGTTTGATG
>NW_008343717.1:659029-677141 GCF_000622305.1 Nannospalax galili | reverse complement strand
GGCAGGGGGAGGTGGGGCGGGGATTTGGAACCACTATGGTCATTTCCACAGTCCAAATCCAGAGGAGGTTGAGAAAAATCATTTTTTTTAGGCAGATATTGGCAGCAGTGAACCTTGCTCCAGCCATTTTTTTCTGAGGCTTCTCATTTGCATTTGCACTGAGATGGTGTCACATTCCTCCTACCTTCCCCTAGGTCCTGTCTTTACCCTGTCATTTTCTGTCTGCCTGTATCCTAATTTTCTCTACTTGAGGAGACATTAATCATACATGTTTAGGGCCAATTTTAATGACTTCTTTCTATTTGAAGGGCCTCTTAAAAGACTGCATTTCAATTAATCTACAAAAGCCTGTAGCCTTTCTATATACCGATAACAAACAATCAGAGAAAGAGTACATGGAAACATTCCCTTTCACAATAGCATCAAAAAAGAGAAAAATCTCTGAATAAACCTGACCAAAGACATTAAAGACCTCTACAATGAAAATTTTAAATCTTTAAAGAGAGAAATTAAGGAAGACACCAGAAGATGGAAGGACCTCCCATGCTCATGCATTGGAAGACTTAATATTGTGAAAATGACGATCCTACCAAAAGCCATTTATAGATTCAGTGCAATGCCAATCAAAATCCCCATGACATTCTTCACTGAACTGAAAAAGAAACAAACAAAAATACCCAAAGATTACTATGGAAGCACAAAAGACCTCGGATAGCCAAAGCAATCCTGGGCACTAAAAGCAATGATGGAGGATTTCTATACCAGATTTTAAACTGTATTACAGAGCTACAGTCATAAAACAACATGGTACTGTGACAAAAATACTGAACAAAATTGAAGACCCAAATTTGAGTACATGCAATTTCAACCACCTGATATTTGACAAAGGGGCCAAGAGCATTCACTGGAAGAAAGACAGCATGTTCAGCAAATGGTGCTGGCAAAACTAGATCTCCACCTATAGAAGAATAAAATTAAACCCCTATCTTTCACGTTTCACTAAAGTCAACTCCAAATGGATCAAAGACCTCAATGTGAAGCCTGAAACTCTGAAACTGTTAGAAAAAAATAGCAATAACCTACAAGATACAGGTGTAGGAAATGTTTTTCTAAACCAGACATCAATGGTTCGGAAAACAAGGTCAAGAATCAACAAATGGGACCTCCTTAAACTGAAAAGCTTCTGTATGTCAAAAGAAGCAACCAAGGAAGTGAAGAGATAAACCAGTGTGGGAGAAAATCTTCATCAGCAAAACATCTGACAGAGGTTAAACATTCAGAATACATAACAAACTCAAAAAACAAAGAATCAAGAAAAAAAGTAACCCAATTAAAAGTTAGGCTAAGGAGCTGAACAGAGAGTTCTCAACAGAAGAAATAAAGATGACTAGGAAGCATCTTAAAAGGTGTCCAACATCATTAGTAATCAGGGAAATGCAAATTAAAACCACATAAAGATTTCATCTCACCCCAGTACCACTGGCTAAGATCAAGAGAACAAATGATATCAAATGTTGCAGAGGATATGGGGAAAGCGGAACACTCATCCACTGCTGGTGGGGCTTCACACTTGTTCAACCCTATGGAAAGCAGTGTGGAGAACTCTTAAAAAACTACAAATGAACCTATCATTTGACCCAGTTATACCACTCCTTGGCATATACCCAAAGAACTCATCCTATTGCAGAGACACTTGTACATCCATGTTTGTTGGTGCTCTTTTCACAATAGCTAAGAGATGGAAGCAACCTAAGTGTCCCTCACCTGATGAGTGGATAGTGAAATTGTGGTTCATTTATACAATGGAGTTCTACTCAGCAGTAAAGAAAGATTAAATCATGAAATTTGCAGGTAAACTGATGTAATTAGAAACTGTTATACTAAATGATGTAACATAGACTCAGAATAGCAAATGACCTACGACCTCCCTAATATGTGGGTCCTGGCACCAAATCTTTATAAGTGAGTATGTATCTAGACATAACTACAGGAACCAGGATAATGAAAAGGAACCAGTGTCATAAAGGAAAAGAAAACCTGAAAGAGAAGAACAGCAGGAAACAGGTGTTAATTAGGGAGCTATGGATAAAAGTGGCATTATTTTAATGGGAAGGGGGAGGGAGGATTATACAAGGAACCTTGTATAAAGGGAAAGAAGTAGCTCAAGGGAGGTGGAACTGTAGGAGAAAGGTATTAGTACTGGAGAAATGGGAAAAATGGAGGCACTTTAAATGGGAAAACCATGGTGGAAGGATTAGACAAAGCGAAAGGTAAATAATGCTTAGATAGCTTTAAAAAGACCGAAGAGAACCATATTAGTCCAACAACCTACTGACAAATACAAGCAACTCAAGGAACATAATATATGTCATCTAAGAATGTTTATTTTTTGCCCAAGCTTTATCTATATAACACATGGTAATTAAAAGTACAAAACTGGTGTAACTAACTGTCTTGGATGTTTAACAGCCGTACTTTGAGGCCTATACTAATCTGGTCAGAGACACTTAGAGGACAGTTTTTGATTCTTGCCCTCCAAGGTCAACTAAGTTCCAGGGAACTATGGAGCATCTCTCAAAATATCCTGTAACTGTGGTGAGTCACTTACCTCTTGATCAAGGAGGTCATGAAGACCCCACAAGATGGACTTGAACCAGTGTCCAGTCTACAAAGAGAAGGATCAACTCAGAGGAAATATCTCATTCATGCTTCCAAGTGAAGCCAGACATGGCTGAGCAGGACCTTTGACTTATTTTTGCATAAATGGATCAGGTAAAAGAAAGGAAACAGAGGCTCCTCCAAAGCTCATGTGATCCCTGAGGAACAGATCCTCAAATGACCTTAAGAGTAAAAATAAATTGGTTTATTTGAGCCAAATGTATGCTCTTAAACAGCCAAAAGGAAAGTATGACCAAAGATTAAAGTGATCAGTATAATTCTTTAAGAGTCCATGTGTATAGCGCAAGGCTACATAACAGGAAACAATGCCAGACAGGAGATATGTTCCTCTGAGTTTTTAGCCAGGATGGCCCAAGGGACCCCCAGACAGTAACCAAGCATAGAATGGGAAAATGAACAATAAAACCCAATCTTGTCTAAAGGAATGTTGGCAACTGATTGCTGCTAGATGAGGAAGAGCTGATCTTCCTAAAAAAAGAAACTCTAGATAGGCTGACTAGACTCAGCAGATGGACTAGCACTGGGGAACAGCTGAGGATACTGACAACACAGTGGACAATAACAGGGATGACAGAGTATACGGGCTCGGGGGTGGGGAAGTGGGGGGAGGCTATAAGAGGGTGCCACTTGGGATGCGGGTATAAAGATGAATAAGATTGTTTGGGATGTTCTATATGAAACACCCCCCCCAAAAATCAGTAAATAAAAACATGAGTTATATTTGAGGAAGAAGCATAAAAATGTGCTTCATGTTAATTAGCAGATATGAAAAACATTGACAGTGAAATCTACCTGATGACTTTATATCCATGCTCAGGTGCCAAGGACCTCAGAAAGTAACTGACTGTGACTAGTAATAATTAGATACATAGAGATTAGAGATGCATGTGCAAACATCTAAGTGTTAGTTGCATTAAAATGAGTTTTTCTTTATGAAACAGTATATTTTAAAATAAAATTGTGATCCTTTTTAAAGGTGAAAATCTCATTCTTATAGGTTTTATTCTGAGTACAATAATATACAACTGTATTAATTCAACACTGTGAACCTAAAAATTTACAGCCAATTTTGAAAGAGATGCATCTTTGCTCTGGAAACTGTAATTGACTATGTCAATGCTGTTATAATGAAATGCTTCTATTAATTATGTGGTTATCAATTTTTTTAAAAGACCGTATTTCAAATACAGACACATTGTAAGGCATCAAAGGATAGGATTTCAACATACAAGTTTGTTCATAACAAAAATCTAGATGAGTTATATCCTGCTATATAAAGCATAATTTACAAAAGAAGTTGAAAAAAATTAGGGAACATATCAGTAACACATTGACTAAAGACTCAGGCAACATAGAGACCAAGTTTGCAGGTGAACAATGTACACTTAAGGACACCAGGAAAATTTAACTCATTCCTGGTATGCTTTGGAGGCTGAAAGTTTTTGCCATTTGATCCTACTTGGCAGTGAAGTCTGAGACTATCTGTACCTGCTCCAGTGTTAGACAACATTGTGACTAGGTAGACACAGGGATGACTTCTCAGTTTTTACCACTAATGGAAGGAGTACTAATTTTCATGACCCTTAGAGGATAATGGAGAGGGAAACTGAATAATGTGTTTGATTCCCTTAAACCCAGGATGCATTTATGAGTAACGATGAATGTAACAGGAATGATTGCACATTTTCATAGACAATATTTGGTAATATGTTGAAAACCTCTATTCCAAGTTTTTACAGTGTATCATTTTCTATCTTCCACAGCATGCCAAGAAATCTAAATAAAAGGGCCTCATGAGTTAAATTTTAATTGTTTGTTTAGGGTAAATTTTCTAAAGAAATGTCACTAAAAACCATGAATAAACACTGAAAGACAATTGTACTCAATCATAAGTTGCTATTCTAGGTCAAAAAGTATAAAAGAATGGCCTGTTCTAACTAATTTGTGAAATGAAAATCTACTCTTTAACGCTGTATTAAATTTGCATTGATTACTAAAGGAAAGGAAATCATTTTTTAAAAACTCTCAAAACTTTTCTATTACATTTTCCAAATATTCTCAACAAAATATTCACAAATTACATAAGACATTCAGAAAAAGGAGATGCAGGACTCAATATACATAAGTCAATACACATATCATATGAATGGACTTAAAAAATCACATGATCCTCTCAAGAGACCCACAAAAGACCTTTGGCAAAATCTAACATGCATTCATGATAAAAGTCCTAGATGGAATTGGACTGGCACAAAATTCAAAATAATTTTAATGCATTATTTTTATTTTGTGTGCATGAGTTTATTGCCTGCCTGTATGCAAGTGCACCTGTGTCATGCAGATATCAGAAGAGGGTGTCAGATTCCCCTGAAACTGGAGCTCTGGACAGTTGTTAGCTCCCAAGTGAGTTCTGGAAATCGAACCAGGGTCCTCTGCCAAATCAGCCAGTGCTCTTAACCACTAAGCCATCTATCAGCCCCAATACCGCAACATAATTAAGACTAGATACAATAAACCCACATCCATAATGATTTCAAATGGAGAAAATTTTGAAACATTCCCATTAAAATCAGGAACCAGACAATACTGCCTTGATCTCACTCTTTTCCAAGATCACGCTTGAAACTCTAGCTTGAAGAATAAGAGAAGAGGAAAATACAGGGGTGCTGACCGGAAAAGAAGAGGTCAAACTATGCTTATTTGCAGATGATACGATATTATACATAAGAGAGGAAAAATTCCACCAGAAAACTTTTAGAAATGATCAACATTTCCAGCAAAATGGTAGGTTACAAAAATCAGTATACAAAAATTAGTTGCCTTTCTAAATACCAATTACAAGCAATCAAAGAAAAAGATTATGTAAACACTTCCATTCAATATATTCTGAAAACTATCTGGGGATAAAAATAACCAAAGACATTAAAGACCTAAACAATGAAAATTTCAAACTTTGAAGAAAGAGATTGAGGAAGACACAGGAGATGGAACAAACTCCTGTGCCCATGGATCAGTAGATCCACATAGTGTAAATGACCATCCTATCAAAAGAATTTACAGATTCAATGCAATCCCAATCAAAATCCATGTGACAGTCATCACAGAAACAGAAAATGTCATCCTAAATTCATATGGGAACACAAAAGACACCAAATAGCCAAAGTAATCCTGAGCACAAAGAACAATGCTTGGGGAATTACCATGAGATTTCTCAAACTGTATTACAGAGCTATAATCAGAAAAAGAGCTTGATATTGGCACAAAAACAGACATATAGATCAATGGAACAAAATAGAAGTCCCAAACATGAGCGCACACAATTTCAACGATTTGATATTTGACAAAGCTGCTAAGAACACACTCTGGAGGCAATATAGCATCTTCAACAAATGGTGTTGGCAAGACTGGATAGTCAAATATAGAAGAATGGAATTATATCCATACTTATCACCCTGAAGAACATTCAACTCCCAGTGGATCAAAGACCTCAATTTGAAGTCTGTAACACTGTAACTGTTAGAAGAACACTACAAGGACAGTGTAGTGCAGGACACTACAAGACATGGTACAGAAAAGGACATTCTAAATCAGATATCAGTCACTCAGAATTTATCATCAATATTCAATAAATGGGACCTCAGAAGCTTTCTAATTCAATGAGGTCCGACTTGCCGATTGTTGACCTTAACTACTGAATATAATGTATGATTTTGAAAGTCTTTTCCTGCACCTATATCCTCTAAGGACTTGTCTATGTTTTCTTCTAACAGTTTAAGTGTTTCAGGTTTTATGTTGAGGTCTTTGATCCACTTAAAGTTGACTTGTGTACAGGGTGATATATAAGTGTCTAATTTCATTCGTCTACAGGTAGAGATCCAGTTTGCCTGAACAATTTATTGAAGATGTGTGCTGTCTTTCCTTCAGTGTGTGTTCTCGGCATGCTTGTCATAGGTGGTTGAAATTACATGCACTCAATTTTGGGTCTTATGTTTTGTTCCATTGATCTACATGTCTGTTTTTTTTGGATCTTACTTTCAAGTTCTGGGAGGTAGTCAAAGATCTTGGCAATAGTCTGTGAAATTTTGGGAATCTCTAGGAATAACCTAACCAACACCACAAAGGGAGATTTCTCCTATCTGGTATTGTTTTCCTTTAAAAATGTTTTTATTAAGTTTTTGTGCATTCCATACAATAGTTCTTAATCAAATTTAGACCTCCTCCCATATTCATACCCCTACATATCTGCCACTGGACCTCATGCATTCTGACATATATGTTAAGTCCTATCTGGTCAAGCATTTGTACCCAGATGCCCTTCGATGCAAGTTTATCCACTGAAATCTAGTCAGCCTATCTGGAGATCTTAAGGAAGATCTATTCTCCCTCACCCAGCAGTAATTAGTTTCCAACAGTTCCCAGACTAGGGCCACTCCATTGCTCATTTTCCTTGATCCACACTGGGCCCTTGTGTGATTGAGTTGGTATGGGTCTTGTGCCTGACACCATCATTGCCACAAGTTTACATGAGCAAGCTTCTAGTGGCCTGAAAGCATCTCTGTGTTACTTGTTATTTAGCCTTCAGGCATACATATGCATTCATGTGCAGTTATTGTATGTTTATTTTTCAGTAGATTTAAAAAATGTTACTGGGGAAAATGGTGGTATTTAAATGAGAATGGAGGAGGGAAGAATATACAAAGAAAAATGGGGATAAAACAGAAGGATCTCTAGAGAGGGGGAATAATAGGAATCAGATATTATCAAGGAGAAAATGGGGGCACTTTAGCTGTGGAAGAAGAAAGGAGTTAAGACAGGGAGAGAGAGGAGAGATAAATAAACATGTGTTATGAAAAACCAGAGGGAAATAAGCACTAACTTTTCCAAATACCTCAGTTGTACCATTAAATCATTTCTTTGTGCGCTTTCTGGTTTTTAATGTAGATACTTAAATCAGTAAATTTCCCAGTTACAACTGATTTTAATGTGTCATAGAAGTTTTGTTGCATTGTGTTATCATTTGTATATAGTTTCTGAAATACTTTTCTTTCTGATTTTCTTCTTTGATCCATTCATGACTCAGGTGTGTGTTGTTTCATCTCCATTAAGTTCCTGTAATTACATGAGCTTCTTTTGCTGTTGATTTTAAGCTTTATTGTGTTGTGGTCTGATAGAATGCATGGAATTATTTCAAATGTTTTGTCTTCGTTGAGGTTCATTTCGTGCCCCAGTATGTGGTCTATTTAGAGAAACTTCTGTGGACTGATAAGTAGAATGTGTATTCTTCATGAACTACACATCTGACAGAGGATTAAAATCCAGAATATACGATGAATTCAGTAAACAAAGAATCATGAATACAGATGACCCAACTAAAAGATGATCTGATCAGAGATATCTCAAAAACAGAAATAAAAATGGCTTATAAACACCTTAAAAGTCCAACACTAGCATTAGGAAAATTCAAATCAAAACCACTTAAAGATTTCATTTTATCCCAGTCATAATGATTAAGATCATGAGAACAGTGATACCAAATGCTGGCGATGGTGTAAGAAACAGGAAACACTCGTTCCTGCCTATGTGATTATAAACTGGTATAACCACTATGGAAAGCAGTGTGAAGAACTATTTAAAAACTGGAAAAAATCTATCATGTGATCTGATACCACTCCTTGGCAGATATTCAAAGGAATCATCTTACTGCAGACATACTTGTGTAGCCATCTTTGTTGCTGCTCTTTTGACAATAGTTAAGAAATGGAAGCAACATAAATGTTCCTTAACTGATGAATGGATAATGAAATGTGGTGCATTTACACAATGGGTTCTACTCAGTAGTAAAGATGAAATCATGAGATTTTCAGGTAAATGGATGGAACCAGAAACTGTTATACTGAGTAAAGTAACACAAACTCAGATAAACAAGATATTGTGTTTTCTCCCAATTGTGATTATTAACACAAATTCTTATATGTGGGTATATAGCCTAATGTAACTGTGAGCCCCGTACAATGGAAAGCAACCATGGAAGTAAAGGGTAAGAAAGAGTTTGAGAGAGGGTGAATAGAGGAGACAGGTGTTGCAAAGGGGGAAGTGGGGTAAAGTGGGAGTGTTTAACTGGAATGTGAAGAGGGATTGCTATATAAGACACCATGGCGGCATAGGGGAAGACGGAGTTCGAGGCGGGAAGGGGGGGTGTATCAGGAGACAGATATTATCAGGAAGAAAATGCATTCTTTAACCAGGGGAGGAATGAGGGAGGTTGAACAAGGAGATAAAATAGAAATAATGCTTACAAGGCATGAAAAACCAGAGGGAAACATTAATTCAAAAGCCTACTAAACAATACACATACAATATATATTTATGAGTGTGTGTGTATACCTGAAAGCTATATAACAAGAAACAATGTCAGGCAGGAGTTACCTCCCTTTCAGTTGTTGGTCAGTATAGTTCAAGAGACTCCCAAAATAGCACAGCTATTGCCACAGTCCTTGATTTCCTCCCAGCACTTGAAGGGAAGACCCTATTTCTGAAGACTAGTATATATTTTGGGCAGAGGACTTGGAGGATTGGAGCTGAAACTGACCTGGAAATTTCCTCCCTGAATACTAGCTCTCATAGTATCTTAGGATGCTATGCAAGCTGCTAAGAGAGAAAATCATTCAATGGTCAACCCCAGCTTTAAAGGCTAATAACCATTGCTATGACTTTCACAGAAAACTCTCTTGTTGGTGCAGTCATGGCACCTTTTTTCTCGGCAGTAATCAACAGTTATCTAATTGAACTTAAAGTCGCTCAACAGGAGGAAATCATGTGTGGTACTGTAGACACACTCATACTCTCCATTCACATCTCTGGAGAGATCATAAATCCAAAAGAAAAACCTACATCCTTCACATCCCCAGACAAACCTAATTTCTTACTGTATGCTATGTACACATACTTACATTTATAGACAAGTGTACTTTTCTCTCGTCATCAAAGAAATTTCTTTTTCCAGAGATGGAGACTTTTAAAGAGTTCCACAAGTTGTCAAACAAAAATAATTGTCTGTGAGATTCTCAGCCCTAAGTGATACATCTATAATGGAACAACTACGTCTAAGTTTCAGGGAACACACTGGAACAGGGGTAGTGAGAATATTAATGCACCTCTCAGCTCTCACCATGCAACAGAGGTTGATTAACAGAAAGCCACAACTGGCCAAAATGTAGAGAATAAGACTACAGCATGTGTTTCTCTGACTAGGACTCCTATATCAAAACTCTGGCACCCATGGCTCAGGGACCATTGTGAAAGAGGGGTGGGAAAGACTGTAAGAGCCAGGAACAATAGATGAGCACAAGGAAGTAGAGTTTTACAGACTTCTGGGAACTTGCTCATATGAAATTAAGGTGATGGTGGCTGAATTCACAAGATCCATGAAGATTCAGGACAGAAGTGGGGAAATGGATAAGAAGCCACAACCTTAGTAGTGGAACTATTGCCAACTTCGGTGTAGGAGAGTTGGTCTTCTTTAAGGAAGTGATGGTAAATAGGCTGACCAGGCTCCAGGGGATGAACTCACACCAAGGGATATCCTGAGACACAAGCTTGACTTGATAGATATTAACATATATGACAGAATGCATTAAACCAGGTGGGAGCCTATGGGGGTGGTGCGGGTAGGGGAGGAGTTCTAAATATGATTAAAATGCATTGTATGAAAAGCAAAATTCAATAAAATATCAGTATGTATATATATAGTAAGAAAAGTGAACTATTTCCAAAATTCTTCATACATTACAAATCCCAGCATTAATCCTTTAAAAATATTTTATTTATTTTTATTTCATGCATATGAGTGTTATGCCTGCATGTATATAAGTGAACCCAAGTTGTGTGGTGCCTGCAGAGGTCAGAAGAGTTTGTTGTTGGATTCACTGGAACTAGAGTTATTAGCTGTTATTTGGGTGCTGGGAATTGATCCTGGGTCCTCTGCAAGAGCAGCCAATACTCTTAAACACTAAGTCACCTGTCCAGGCCGCAGTGTTAATTTTTCCTCTATTGTGAACAAAGAATAGCCATTGTTTCTGCATTTTCACTAAGAAAACAAAGTGTTACATGATTGATTTTCATGTGTACAGAAGTCAGTACAGTGCTATTTGTTTTGAACACTTTTTAGGAAACCGTTCCAAAGAATGTGAGATTTATTGTACAAAAGAAGACAAATGTAAACTAATTTACACTTTTTGTGTATTCCAGCACCCTGGAAGCATTAGTGAATCCTTAATAAATATTACTGACATGAAATCCTCAAGAAAGAAATAATTTCATAGGCCATTAGCTAAATATATTTGAGAGACAGCTAAAATTCAACCTACAATTTGATATGTTTTGGATTTTTCATATTTTCAATTTTTAAAATTCATGATCAGCTTCTTAATAAAACTTTGATACATGCTGCTGTAGTTATTTTAATATTCCAACAGAAAGAACAATCATTAAGATTCTATCTTTGCAGTTACCATCATATGATTATTAATATAATTCATAATAACCTTTGCATTAAACTAGAAAGATGTTTTTCTTGGAGACTTTATAACCCGGGAATTATGTCTTGACCTAGTAACACATATTATTCTCTTCTTCAGTTGTACTTGGCTTTCAAAATTACATAGTGAGTTTTTTGTCAAATACATTAGGTATGTAACTTATAAGGAGTAAATTGAAGAATCAGATTCTTACTATAGAACAAAAACAACTTGCATGAAATTATGAGAGTAGATAATTCTGAAAGAAAACAGTTGATTTTGTAGAGTGGGCTGAGCAGATGGTAGGACCAAATCTCAAGAAATTTGTGATGAAGTTTTATACAATTCATTTCAAAAATTATTAAAGAAACAGAATGGAGCCAGAGATTTGAATGCAATACAGTGGTAACATGAAGCACTGTAAGTTTTCTTTATATGTTGGACACACTGTGCAATTATAGCGTTAAGAGATATATAAGCACATTTATTTTAGCATTTCTTGTCTATTTAACTTGTCTCTCACTGATTAAGAAAATTTCTGTAGCAGTTTTCTTCTAACTTCTAGTCATTAAAATGGAACAAGAACTTTCATTTTGTAGAAGGCAAAGCTTTGTTTAATCATAAATTATTTAAAATAAGGAGATAAAATTTTAATATAAAAATAAAACTTTCTAATGATCTGAAGGGAATTAAATTTTATTTTAAAAATTTATATGATCTGAGTATTTACATTTCTTATGAAAGTTATCACAAGATTTTTTTATTTTTTAAATGAGTATCAACATTTTATTCATATATTAATTAGTGAGGGAAGCCAGTAAAGTACTACAGCTGGCTCAAAAGTGAACTGAGAGCAATACCTACATAGTACAGCTAATAAAAGAATTTTGCTTACTAGATACCAAGCTGATTTCTTCCACTCTAGATGAGATAAATCCATTGAATTACTTCCAGGACATTTATCCACATCCTGAGGTGGGTATCAATTGCATTGCTATTAGTTGTCTAAAGCTCACTAATTTGCAAAAAGTTTCAAGACAATGAAAGTCGCAGACAACCCATAGACTCAGGTCACCTAGAAGAGTGCACTAGGCAAAGTCTGTTTTCTTCCACTGATGACATCATATTAACTTCAAAGTCAGATCCATTTTGAGGTCTTTTGCCAGCTTCCCCTAAACCTTGTAATGTTTAGCTCCCCCAGACTCTCTTCTCCTCTCCCACCTTTCTATCTCCCCCGCCCCAAGTCATGTCCTCTATTTTTATTTCTCCTTTTTTTTTTAAAGCCTATTGTGTCTAATCTGCATTTTGAAAATGCTCTTCGAAGTGAGTCAGTCAATTCCTTGGATCTAGTCAACCAACTAAGAAACAGACCAGTAAGGAAAACTGACTCTCTCTCTCCCAGGAGCTATCAATTGGCAATATATCTTCAGTTAAGCTAGAGCTTCTTGCTTACCTCCCCCAGCCATGGAGGGGCCCTTTTTGGCTTGAGTTTGCACCGGTCTTATCCATGCTGACTCAAGTGCTGTGGGTTCAAATGTGCAACTGCCCTGTGGTGTTCAGACAACATGGTTTCCTTACATTCATCTATCATCTCCAGCTCTTACAAATCTTTCTGCCCCTCTTTTGCAATAGTCTCTTCTTGGGAGAAGAGGGTGTGATATCTTTGTACCATTTAGGGCAGAGAACTCCACTCTCTTATTCTCTTCATGTTAACCAGTTGTGGGTCTCTGTGATAATCACTATCTGTGCAAGAAGAATCATCCATCGACCAATGAATGGATAATGAAAGTATGAAACATTTACATGATGGAATATTATTCACCTCTTAAGAAAACTAAATTATGAAATCTGCAGGGAAATGGAAGCCATCATCCTAAGAGATGTAACCCAGACCCAGAAAGACAAATGTTGCATGTTTTCTCTCCTAAGTGGAGGCTCACTTTGATTCTCTAGATAGGTGTGTTTCAAATGGAAAACCCTTGGAGATCAGGGGGATATTCTTGGGAAGGGAGATAGAATGCACTGACATAAATGAATATGAGTCTAATAGGATAGGACAGGTTGCATAGGTTGAGAATGGGAACAGAGGGCAGAAGAGGGAGTAAGGGGAGGGGAAACTAATACTGGAAGGCTTTTCAAAAAATCATGTGGAAATTTCCTGCATAAACGTGTTCCAATATGCACGCATACAATATAAATAGGGCTTAACTGTAGCTACCATATAAATGGATTTCAGTAACCACAGAGATACCACAGGCTAGCAAATGAATAGCCCAATACCAGAAATGAACTCTCTCTTTGGGTCTATTGACCAGGGAGGTTTCTTAGATTATCAAACAATATTGGCTGTTGCTGTTGCACTTGATTACCTTCCAAAATATGTGGGTAAGACCTTGTCATGGATGACACTACATACCTGAGTGGTAGAACAAACAAGGAGAAATCAATCTGGTACTGACCTCAAAGTTTCATCTCAACTTGTTAGCCTTCCTAGTACTAGAAGGGGCTATGTATAACTGGCAGAGAAAGGTATTCATCAACCTTGCTCAACTGTGAGCTCTCCAAACTGCAATAGCAACTGGATTGGTGAAATATGTGCATTGGTACAATAGCGACAAGAATGTTATGGCAGAGTGCATAGGGTTCAGTGGGGGACTAGTGGAGGCAGGGATGGGAGAGGGGGTCTGGACTTGAGTGGGAAATGTATGAAATTTTAAAAACTCAATTAAAAAAAAGAATGTTATGGGGGTAGCCAACCACCTTCTGATTGGATTATACCCTGCTTCATAAGTGGAGTTCATACCTGATTCTGCTATCAGGGCCAAAATCTATGACTAGATAGGCCACAGGCCACTGGTGAAGATCTACTACTACAGTTCTGCTAAATAAACAATATTAAAAGTGACTTCGAATGGGTATAACAATAGCTACATCCATAGATTGGTGCAACTCTCAACTCTTATATGATTTTTATTTTAAATGAAATAATTCATTTAAAATAAAATAAAATAAGTGCAATCCTGTGATTTAGGATGGAAATAAATATTAATTGCCCTTTCCTTCTACGTGTAGCAACCGCATACATTTTTTCTTATTATTATGGATTAGGTTGACCTAAATTTGCATCTAAACTTATCTTCAGGGTTCTTTCTTAATCAAGGAAACTGAGAAGGAAGTATGGACATGGACAGCAGGAAGGCAGAGACTAAGCATGGGGAAGGAAATTTACATTGGCATGCTAACATAATACATTCCTGATACTTGTCTAATACATTTTAATATGCTTTTGTGTTTATGAATATGCAACGAGAACTCCAGAAAATACTGTTCTAAGTCAACATGTGGAATCTGAGGTTTGACTGAAGTAACTTTCGTGGACAATTTGTTAAATAAAGAGTCTGTTAGCCAGGCAAGGTGGCACACGCCTGTAGTCCCAGCACTTGGGAGGCAGAGGCAGGCGGATCTCTGTGTGTTCAAGGCCAGCCTGGTCTACATAGTGAATTCTAGGACAGCTGGGGCTACAGGGAGACCCTGCTTCAAAAAGACAAAAAAAAAGTCTTTTGAAGATTTAAATCCAAATCATTTGGACTCATTCACATTTGCATGTTGGTCATCAGTTTGAACAGAATGGAAATTCACACTGCAGTAGATGGAGTCAGCAAGTTGAACTTATCTGGTTAAAGCCAGGAAGACATGGGAGCTCCCTTAAACGCTTATTCAAACAGCAAAAATCCTCTTGTCAGGCTGAGAATATAGATCAGTCATTACGAGTGTTTGCTGTGCAAGCATGAGGATGAGTCAGTACCTCCGAACCCAAGGCAAAAGCAGTCTGTGGTGTCATGCACTTGGAGTCCCAGTTCTGGTAAGACAGAAACAGGTGGATCCTTGCAGCTCACCCGCCAGCCAGTCTAGCCTACAGTGAGTTACAGGTTAATGAGAGCGCCTGTCTCATAAAATAACGGATGGATGGTTTCTGAAGAATAACACCTGTGGTTGACCTCTAATGTCCTTTGTACACATGCTACCTACATGAACATGTACCTATATGAACATGCACACATACATGGACACACACAAACACATACATGCACACACGAGAGAAATTCTAATTGACAGGATTTTAATTCTGAGACTAAAACAATTCTTTTACTTATTTTCAAAGAATCTGAATTGAATACAAACTATGTGGCAGGCATATGCTGGAGGCTAGAGATATAGGATAAAATAATTACTCTAATTAACCCTGAGAAAACTTCTGGTGAGAGACGTCGTTTGGCTTTCACTTATTGGGTGTCATGGTTTGTTTCAAATGTGAAAGAACTCAGAACTCTGAGACTTCAGCTGATTTTGAAAGATGACTGAGTCATCTAGGTATGAAAAGGAGAAAAAAGTATCACAGACTTTAAGGGTAGCATGGACAAAGACTCATGGGGAAGTGTTTGTTTAAATATGATTTATATCTACTGTTAAAAAAGATAATGATTTTTAAATGATTTTTCTTTAGAAAGAAATAACTAACTAATCCTTATGTGACCTCTTACATATTGAGAAAAAATCCTTGAAATGATTTAGTTTGAATGAATTAAGAGCGACAGGAAAGCAAAGTTGATAAGAGCAATACAGTTATAGAAACTCATTAAGGATAAGATGAGACTGAGGACTTTGCTGCTAGGATAAGCTCTGATGTGGCCCAATGTGTGCATTTAATCTATGCATAGAAATGTATCTTTCCTAAATACAAGGGAACGTGGTTGTGAATTATATTTATAGCACTGTCTATAAATCACATTTACATTAATTATTCCTTTATGCCTAATAATAAAGTTTGGGTAGCAACAAAAAGCGATAATCTAAAAGCAATGTGTGGGGTGGAAACTTTAAGATTAGATGATTAGATTCAAGGAAGTACATAATCAAAGGAAATCAGAGTAAATGTAAATTTCACCACTTCACTGATGACAGTGCTTCTGGTTTCTCGAGCAGTAAGGAGCACAGCAGATTTTGTGTAATGTACTTAAAGACTTTTGAAAAAAGAGAAATTCAAATTGCTCTGTTTTTGCAAGTTTACAGCCTGTCAGAAGCAAAGCGGTTGCATTCTGAAAAAATCCAGGATGATTTCTCTCCTTCCTGCTGTGTTTGAAAGTGGAGTTTTGTGAGGGACCAGGGCAGCTGTGAAGTGGCCAGAACGAATTCCTTTTAATGAGCAGAAAGAAGAAATGGGGCAAAAGGATGGTGGCAAGCTGAGCAGTGGCTAAGGGACACACGTATAGCTTGGCAACAAATAAACCATTGCGGATGTAATCATGGCACAATGATTGGAGTACTGTTATGTAGGCTCTCAGGAGTGCCTCAACATAGAACGAAGGAAATTTTCTTTTTGATAATGATATGTATTTCTTCTAACCAGTCTCTTCTAACTAGTCTTGAGAACAGACATTGCTTCCCGAATTTCTGGTTTTCATTCTGTAATGTATCCAATAATTTGCAGACATTTCCCCATTTAGTTAGTCCATTATAGTCTATCTCAATTTTATTGTTATTCACAGCAATCGGGAACATGTTTCATTATCATAAGTGCAACGTACCATGGTACCATTTAAAAGGACATATCTTCGTCTCACTGAATAGGAAATGTCTGATGAAGCTGAAGTGAGTTGCTCAGGAGCAAATCATTCATCTAGTTACAGTTTTCTTTTTTCTCCTCCTTTCCCCTCTCCCTCTTCCCTGCCTTCTTCCATTCTTCTACCTTTTCTTTTGAAACAACTTATTGGTCAATTAATATATCAAAGTTGAATTCAGGTACATAATATTGTCAAAATACTTTGTATTTGTATTTGTCTACTTTTCAATTTTCCTTTTGGTTTCATTTTCATCCTATATATTGTAGTTCTAATAATTTTCTATCCTTTGATAATCTACCAAATTACTGCCATAATTTCAAGTCTCATAGTATTAGAGTATAATTTTCCATGAAAAGTAATGATGATTAAACACCATTAGCTTTTATTTAAGAAATAAAGTAGCATAAAACTAATTTCTAAGTCAGATTTTCACATAAAATTTTATAGTTACACCTGCATAATGACCATGGTAGTTGACATGCAAGGTGGATGGGAGAATTTTCAGAAGGCCTCACCCTAGATGAACTTCAGGCAGTCAATAGCTGCTGAGAGAAAAAGAATCCATTTTCTCCAGGAAGAAGCCCCACATAGGTTATTCAATCTCAAGTGTTTAGTTCTAAATGCATGTATATATGAGCAACACAAAACAGACTCAAGAGGTTGTGTTATGTGTGTATGTATTTGTAACAATAACAGTTAAAGAAGATCCCATGAATTTGAGATGGAGTGGGAGCCACAGAAGGAGTTGGTGTGGCAGAAATTGTGTAATTCAATACTCATGTATGAAAGTCTATAAAAAATTTTAAATTTGAAAATATTTTATGTGTTTGGTTAAAATAGTAAATTTTTTCATGCATTGGGATCGGTACCATTTTTTAAACACTCTGTTTTTATTTATAATTATATCAGGAATTTCATAGAATATATAATAAAGTATCACATGTATATCTTACATCTTATTGCAAACCAAACACATATACACATACACACCACACACACATACACACACACACACACACATACACACACACACATACACCATGAGTTTTCCTCCAACATGGAATTTTGAATGTTAAGACCCATAACAATTCATAAAGGAAAAAAGAAGGTTGGCATCATTAAATCACCTTGCGTGTTTGAAGGAAGACAGAAAATGTACAATTAAAAATTTCACTCAAATGCTCTGAACTCATAAAAAAGGGAAAATTGTAGCCTTGCTATAATTTAAAATCATACAGGGAGTTTACATAATCTCTCAGGTCTGTACAATATTATCTCAGGTATATTTCTTTAATA
>NW_008343717.1:658335-658796 GCF_000622305.1 Nannospalax galili | reverse complement strand
TGCTTATCACTCTTCTAGAGGACTGGAATTTGGTTCCCAGCACCCACACAGGGTGGCTCACAGCTGCCTATGACTCCAACTCTAGGTTACCTAACACCCTCTTCTGGTCTACACAGGGAACACACACACACACACACTCACACACACACGAGAGAGAGAGAGAGAGAGAGAGAAAGAGAGAGAGAGAGACTATTTAAACTATAGTTTACATGTATGAAAGAGACATGCAATATTTGTCTTTCCAAATCAGACTTACTTCATTTAACATAATGATTCCGATTCATTCAAATTTGACTCTTTTTTTTTTTTTTGAGACTGGGTCTCCCTGTATCCCCACCTGGCCTGGAACTCACTATGTAGACCAGGCTGGCTTTGAACTCATAGAGATCCACCTGCCTCTGCCTCCTGAGTGCTGTGACTAAAGATGTGCACCACCACACCTGGTGAAATTTTTACATTTT
>NW_008343717.1:644577-657006 GCF_000622305.1 Nannospalax galili | reverse complement strand
TATGTGTGTATGTGTGTGTATGTGTGTGTGTATGTGTGAATGTGTGTGTATGTGTGTGTATGTGAGTGTATGTGTGTGTTTGTGTGTGTATCTGTATGTATATGTGTGTGCATGTGTGTATATGTATGTGTATGTGTGTTTTGTATCTGTTTGTGTATGTGTGTGTATTTGTATATGTGTGTATGTGTGTGTGTGTGTGTGTGTGTGTGTATGTGTGTGTGTAAAATGTTGAAATGTGTTCCGTTAATAATTTCTTTAGAGTTTTCATTGTGAAGGAATATGGAACCATTTCAAAGTTCCTTTTCTGGACCTTATAAAGGGGATTGTGTGTTTTCAGCCATTAAGTCTATGGTTTGTACTACATTTATCAATGTGCATATATTGAACTAAGCTTGCATCACTCAAATCAAACAAACTTGGCCATATTATGTGATTCTGATTTGTTCTTGTCTTTGATTAGCAAGTGCTTTATTGACAATTCTTGTGTCTATATTCTTCAGGAAAGTTGGTTTCTCTCTGTTGTTCCAGCAGGCCTAGAACTTGGTATGCAGACTAGGCTGTCCTGGATCTCAAAGAGATATGCCTACTTCAGTCTCCCTAGTGATGGAATTAAAGGTGTGTGCCACCACACCTAGCTTATAGTTTTCAAGTTTTGATATTTTCTTATCCAATTTTGATATCAAGGTAAGTTGGTTTCATAGAAAGTTTTTGATAATATTGTTTCTGTTCTGTTTTGTGGAAAAGTTTGAGAAGAATTCATTAGATCTTCTTTAAGCTTTCAGAAAACTGGACAACAAATGCATCTGGTCCTGACTTTGTTTTTGTAGGGAAACATTTTAACAACTGCTACTTTAGTGTTGTCACCTATTGAGGATCCAGCGAAGTTTATAGTTAATATTTGGACAGTGTATGTATTTAAAAATTTCTCCATTTCTTCTAGATTTTCCAGTTTTTTAATACTAATTTTCAAATTATTACCTATGGATTCTTCAGAGTTAATATGGTACAATGTAACACACCCTTTATTTTTAATTTTATTAATTTTGTCTTCTTTCCTGGTCTTTTGGTTAAGTTGGCTAGGACTTTGTCAAATTTTTTTTTCTCCAAATATTCAATATGTGCTTAGATTCTAAGTATTTCTCTTTCAGTTTCCGGGGCTTTCACTTCCATCCTTCTTTTATTATCTCTTTCTACTCATTGTTTTTAAGATCAGCTTATTTATGTGTTTTTAAGACACTGATATGCCTCATTAAGCTAGATAAAACCCATTTCTGACACCATTTCTGGGGCCAAGAACTTGTTGCTGGACAGGTCATAGGCCCTAGGAGAGAGTCCATTACTATTACTCTGCTAAGTGGATGTAGTGTTAAACTGTCTCCTAGTGAATTATCATTATATTCATAGATTTGTGCATCTCTCCACTCTCATCAAAGAAGCTTCCTTAGGCAGTAGATTGAGATTAACACAGAGATCCACACAAAGAGAATAATAGACTGTGGAATGGTCAATCTTAAATGGGACACCTATATCACAACCCTCTCCTCCTAAGGCTCAGAAAACATTGTGGAAGAGGGGAAGGAAAGAGTATAATAGTTAGAGGCTGTTGATATGTACAAGGAAGTAGTGTTTCTCAAATGGAACAAGGCAGTTGAACATATGAGCTCACAGTGGTTGTGACAGCGTGCACAAGACCAGTGCAAGGTCAAGCTAGACAAAATCCCAGCATGTGAAATGTAAGTGGGCATGAAATCCCATCAATAGCTGAGGAGCTATTGGCAAATGATCACTGCGGACAGGGGGAGAGTCAGGTTTTTTTGTTTTTTTTTTTAATGTGGCCAGTGGTAGGTCAACCACACTACAATGAATGACCACAGACCCAGTATGTGGGCAGCACAAATTAAACTTCTTGGCTATGGTATAGATGACTTGAAGAAGCTACTGAAGGAAATCCATGAAGTTCTTGAGATATTGTTAACAACTTATAAATTGGATAAGGCAAGACAGGGTTGACAGTTGACTGCAACAAAATGAAACTTAATATTGTAGATCTTAGAGAGGCCACACCTCTTATTTCCTCAATTTACAGTGAAGTCAATCTACAATCTACAAAATAGGAAATCGTTCTTATCCATGTTGAAAGAAGATCTGACCAATCACAGGTCCCTATAACCATTGTCATTCAGGCAGGTTGGACACTTAACTCAAACTTGGATAAATCTGTGATCAGAGCATCCATTCAGAAATATAGGTAGTGGATCGATGTGGTACATATATCCAATGAATGCTCTCCATGTGGAATTTCATACAGGAATGAATCTCAGTTGCTCACACTTCTAATTCTTGGGTTTTCTGCCATCTTACTCTCTCTACTCTTTCAAATCTATGTTTTGGTATTACTGCTCATACAAACAGCCTGTACCAAATCTTTGTCTTAAGCTCTGCTTTAGGGAAACCCAGACTAGAAGTAATGTCTAAGAGTATGTGTTATCTATCAGTAATAGGTATGAGATTGGGGAAAAATGAAATGTTTTTGAATTTTTTTTCAGTGTATGATTTTTATTGACTTTTTATGCATTTTATATAATACATCTTAATCATATTTAGACCCATCTCCAACCTGTACCCTCCCATAGCCCACCACAGGATTTCATACATTCTGTCATATATGTTAGGCCTTTCAAGTCACATTTGTGAACCTGGATGTCCCTCAGTGTGAGTTCATCTGTTGCCTCATGGTCATTCAACATCCTTGTCTCTTACAATCTTTCTGCCCCCTCTTCCACAATGTTTCCTGAACCTTAGGTAGGTGATTTTTAATATAGGAGTCCTATCCAGGGTCACACACTAACAAGTCTCTTATTCTCCACATTTTGACCCCTTGTGACTTCCAGTGTTCATCATCCTCTGTTGCATGAGGGAGCTTCACTACTGAAAGCTGAGAGATGCATTAATCTGTGGCATTAAAAATTGGTTTAACCTTGATCTATTTAGCTGAATATTGGCATTAGGCACTCTTACATGACCATGGAAATTGAACAAGTGATCTCAGATTTCATAAGGAAGAACAAAAAATGCAGGATAATCAATATAATCCTGAACAATAAAAGAACTTCTGGAGGCCTTACCATCCCTGATCTCAAATTATACCACAGAGCTCTGGCAATAAAAACACTATAGTACTGGCATAAAAACAGACATCTTCATCAGTGGACTAGAACTGACGACCAAGATTTAAATCCAGTCATTTAGAGATACCTGCTGTTTGAGAAATCAGTGACAAATGCACACTGGACAAAAGAAAGCATGTTCAACAAATTATGTAGTTCAACTGGATAGTGGCATGTAGAAGCATTAAAACAGATCCCTACATATGCATAAAACTCAACTCGAAAGGGATCAAGTACCTCAACATAAGAGTCAAAACCCTTGAGTTTTGAGATACAGGAAAATATAGGGTATACATTGAAACTTAGAGCGCAGGAAAAGATTTTTTTGAACAGGGTACCTCTATCACAAACATAAAGTCCAACAATTGACAAATAGGAACTCATGAAAGTATAATACTTCTATTTATAAAAAGGTATTCAAAGAAGAGGCAACCTAAAGAATATGAAAAGAAAAATTTACCAGTTATTCCTCTCCAAGATTAGTTTCTAGAATAATGAAAGAATTCAAAAAATTAAATATAAAAAAATACAATTAAAAATTGGGGGGTGAACAGGGAGTTCTGTAAAATGATATCCAAATGGCTTAGAAATATTTTTAAAATATTTAATATTTTTAGTCATTATGGAAATCAAAACCACTTTGAGATTATGTCTTACCCAAAGAAGAACGGATAAGATCCAAAAAACAAAGAATGACAAATGCTGGCAAGTATGTGGAGAAAGGGCAACTCTTATCCACTGCTGGTGGAAGTGAAAAGAGGTGCAGCTGCTGTCAAATTCTGTGTGAAGATTTCTCAAACAGCAAGAACTCGATCTACCATTTGATCCAGCCATACACCTTTTGGGCATATACCCCCAAAACATTATACCCTCCTATAGAAACACTTGTGAATCCATACTTATTGCTGCCCTTTTTATAATAGCCAGGAATTGGAAGATAAAACATCGAGTTATCCATCTGATGAATGAAAAATGAAGGTGCAGTACATATACAGAATAGAGTTATTCAGCTATTAAGAAATGAAACTATAAAATTTTCAGGTATATAGATAGAACTGGAAACAATCATCCTGAGTTTAGAAATTTTTAATTTCCACATCCCTCTCACTGGTTGTAATGGGTCTGTCCAATTATTTATGTCATTTTGATTTAAATCTGGTGGGATGTACATATCTAAAAATTTACCTATTTCTGTAAGATTTTCCAGTTTATAGTGGAATATAGATTTTTAAAGTATGTCCTTAGGATTTTTCTGAATTTCCTCAGGTTATGGTTTAATATTTTCATTTTCATCTCTAAGTTTGATTTGGGTCCTTTATCTCTTTCTTAATTTAGCTACAGGTTTGAAAATCTTCTTAATTTTTCAAAGAAGCAATTCTCATTTCATTGATTCTTGTTTCATTTTGTTTGTTTCTAATTCATTAATTTTGGAGTTGATTTATTTCTTCCTGTGCACTCTTTTTAGTTGTTCTTTTCTCTTGGTTTTCTAAGACCTTCAGCTGTATAATTAATTTATTAATGTCTGGTTTAGTCACTTAATGTTATAAATTTTATTCTTAGGATTGCCTTCCTTGTATCCTATAGGTTTTGATATATTGTGATTTCATTTATTTTAATTCTAGGAACTTTAAACTTTCTTGATTTTTCTCTTGATGCCAGTTTCATTCCATAGTGTGTTGCTTAGCTTCCATTAGCTGTATACTTTTTTCTCATTTTTATTGTTGTTGATACTTATCATTCCTTTATGGTCAGATAGAATACAGATGAAAGTTCAATTTTGCTAAATTTGTAAAATCTTGTTTTGTGTCTTAATATAAGGTTAATTTTGGAGACATTTCCATGGGCCACTGTAAATAAAATCTATTCTTTGGTGTTTTGGTGGAATATTCTGTAAATGCCTGTTGGGTTCTTTTGATTCATGCTGTTATTTAACTCCTGTTTTCTTATTTAGTTTTTGTTGTTTGACCCCTCTATTGGTGACAGTGGGGTACTGAAGTCACCTACTATCACTGTGTTAGAGTCAATGTGTGATTTTTAGATCCAAGAATGTTTATTTTATGGAAATGAGTGTCCCTTTGTGTGGTGCATATATGTTTAGGATTGCAAAATCTTTCTGGTGGATGTTTCCTTGAATGAGTATGAAGTGACATTCCCTGTCTCTTCTTCTGATTAGATTTAGATTGAAGTTAATTTTGTAAGATACTAGAATGGATACACCTGCTTGCTTCTTAATTCCATTTTCTTGGAATATATTTTTCCTTCTTTATGTCTTAAGATGGTGTCAATCATTGTATTTGAGGTGTGTTTCTTAGAGGCAGAAAATCAATGGACCCACCTTTGTAATATCACCTGTTAGTCTGTATCTTTATACTGGGTTGATAAGACTAATACTATTGAGAGCTATTATTGATCAATGTTTATTAATTCCTGTTATGTTGGCATTTTAATGTTTTCTTAGACTAATTTTGTTGATTGTTTTGGTATAATTTATTCAATATTTGTGCCCCCTTGAGAGTGCATAATCTTCTCTTCAGAGTGAAATATTCCCCAGGTATTCTTGTATAGCTGGTTTTATGGACATAAATTCCTTTAATCTGTTTTTATCATGGAACTTTTTTTTTTTCTCCTTTAACTACAACATAGAGTTTCACCATGTATGGAAGTCTTGGCTGGAATTTGTACTCTTTAATGACTTGTATGACATTGGTCCAAGTCATTCTGGCTTTTTCATAATCTCCACTGAAAAGTCAGCTATTATTTTGAAGGGCCTTTATATGGGACTTGATATTTTTTTCATTTTCTCACAACTTTCAGCATCATTTCTTTGTTCTATACACTTAGGGTGAGACTATAATAAGACGTGGGGAGTTTCTTTTCTGGTCCTGTCTCTTTGGTGTTCTGTATGCTTCTTGTACCATGATAGGTATCTTTTTTCTTAGATTTGGAAATTTTTCTTCTATTATTTTATTAGAAATATTTTCTGTCCCTTTAAAAATATTTTATTTATTATTTTTATTTTATTGTAGGTAGGGGCACATGTGTCCTGCAGTGCTCACAGAGGTCAGAAGAACACACTGAATCCCCTGGAACTGGAGTTAGAGACAGTTGTTACCCACCATGTGGGTGCTAGGAATTGAACCTGGGTCCTCTGCAAGAGCAGCCAGTGTTCTTAACTGCTGAGCCATCTCATTGTCCCCTTTTGGTCCCCTTTTCCTGGGTTTCTTCTTCTATGCACATTGTTCATAGTTTAAGTATTTTTAGAGAATTCTGGAGCTCTTGGCATATTCCATTCTTGGGTTATTTTAGATTTGCTGATTGATGTATTTCCTCAGCTTGTCTTCAAGATCTGTTCCATTTCCTACACTTCCCTCCCGCTTCGTTCCCTTAAGCTTTTCATTTCAGTTCCCGAGTTTTTTATTTCAAAGTTTATTTCAGATTGGCTTTTCTCCATAGATTCTATCTTTTTATTGAATTATGTCAAATTTTGAATTGTTTTCATTATTTAATTCAACTGTATTCTTATGGTCTTCATTTAGTCTTTTATTCACATACTTTTTGAGCTATTTAAAATTTTTGTAATTTCTATTTTGAATCATCTCATCTTTGTTGAGTGGTTATTTGCATCTTTGTTTGCTGCTTCCTGAACTCGTCAGGTTATAGCCCAGCTGTATAGTACTGTATAGTGTTTGGTGTTCAGTTTATTAGGCAACTTTATGTTGATGTGCAAATTGTGTGTGGTCTCAGTAAAGCTAAGGGTAGGTGAAACTTTTGAGTTGAGCTTCCAAGGATGACTCCTTGTGATTCTGGAAGAGCTGGCTGTGCTAAAGTGATCTTAGGTGACCCTGTTGGCTGATAGTAAGGCTGGGGGAGCTCACAATGTACCTAGTAATATGTGCAGGTCTGAATGTCAGGCATGTCTGGGAAATGTCACAGGGGCAAGCAAGGGTCTTTGCACCGCTGAGATGTCAGCAGTGCAAAGAGGTGTGGGGAAAAAGCATAATCCAATGTTAACAACAAGTGTAATTTAGGACATTAAATAACAAAGACTAGGTAATGAAGAAGCAATCACATAATTAATGCAAACACTAATAGTAGGAATGGTCATATCTGTATTCCTAGCATTGGGGAAGTAGAGTCAAGAGGATCAGGAGTTCAAGGCCAGCCTTGCATATATAGAGGGTTCAAAGGCAGTCTGGGCTACATAAAATGCTGTCTCAAGAAACAAAAACAAAAAAGAAATACTAGAAAGGGTGGTATCATGACTGAAGCTTAGTGAAAAGTGACTTTTATGGAATTAAATGCCAGATATTGGAGAAAGGATGAAAACTAGAAAACATAAAATAAAGACCTAATTTCCAGTAAACTATTGGAACTGATATCAGAAACTTTGGTTTTATAAATGAGAACAGAAAAGTGAAATGGGAAGTGAAGTACATAATATGGGCTCTCACATTAAGAAGCTCTACAGCAGAAGCCAAAACACTGAGCAGCAAGGGATAATTTCCTGGAAATGAGGTAGCTTTAGAGATGATCATATGCAGAGGCAAACAACCAATACAGGCTGAAAAAATGGAAAATACAGAATAATTATGGAACATTCAGTAGTACAGCTAAATCATTTTACTCTAATTTTCTGTAAGTGGTTGCTTCTTCTACTGAGTAATTTTTTCCTAGTTATACAAAGAAATAACTCCTTGAAAGCTATACTTAAGAATTGTCCTTTCCAAAACATCAGGATGAATTGTAGATGCCAGCACTTACTGTATGTCAGAAAGCAGTTGAGCAGCTCAGCAATTAGCTGGACACAGAGACATTAGTAATGTGTAGTCCACTCCATTTCCATCTAGAACAAGAGGGCTTTTCAGAGTACTGCTCTATTATTCATACTAGGCAACTATTCTTCCACTGAGCCATGCCCCCAGCACAAAAAGAAATCAAACTTTTCTCCAAATCAGCAAGGCCAATCCCTTATGTATGGTCTGCTTCCATTCTTCACAAGAGAGCAGGAGCACTGGCTGACAAGGACAATAAGCTTGAGGCCATAGGGAATGATTGCTGACCCATTACTGACCTATGGCCATGTCTATCTGTAGCAGAAGGGACTTATAGCTTCCCAGGCACAAGTAAAAGCCAATGAGATTGTAGTGAATGTATGATGGAAGGGGTATGCCAGCACACATTCACACACATGGGCAAGTGTGATAGAAGGAGATTCTAGAAGGAGATCCTGGATTAACAGATTAGTAGAGTCAATAACCTACATACCATGCCATAATGGGCTAATTAAGCTTGCTTTTCCTTTCTGTCATAGTTCACACATCTTCAGCTAAGCTCACAGCAAAAGCTCACTTTTTACTACACTTATTCATTTTAACACTTCGGTAATTGACTCTATATTATCTTGCTACATTTTCATTTAAGCGTGTTATTCTATAATGTTTATATAAATGTCTACATAAAATTGTCTAAAAATATAAAAGCTTTAAAAAATAGAATCCTAGGTTCCTATGATTATTTGGCATAAAATATAATCTAATTCAAGAATATTAAAGTTGAATTAAGGAAGATACTGTTACCCAAAAGGTAAGAGAGCCAAGAGATGGAGACGTCTTGATGCCTGGTGGCATCATCATACCTGAACAAGGACATCCCTAACTCTCCTCATTTGTAGAATGGAGAAAGTTATGGCTTTGGGGCTTTAGGGCTATTATCAATATTTAAATATTACATATATATTAAGATGCTTAGAGCAATATCTGTCATAAAAAATGAGAGGAAAAGAGAGGAGGTTAGAATAACAGTAGAAAGGAAGACAAAAATGAAGAAAGGAGGGAAGGAGAAAAGGAAAGAAGAGAAGAGAGGGCGAAACGGCAGACAGGGAGCACTACTTTGGAAGAAAGAGTGATGCAGTGTCGAATGGAGCATAGGAAATTAGCGAACTGGCCAAAGAAATTTAGCTAAGTTAAAGGTAATGGATTTCTGGAAGTTGGAAAAAGAAATTATGCAGAGTACAGGTAAAAGAATATGATAGAGTTGGTATAAAGAGATGTTTTAAAGTAACAGAAAATCAGAAGCAGTCAATAAAAAAGAGAAAGAGAATGAAGTAGAAATGGTATGAGAACTACCCAGGTATCTATCTATGCTAGAGACATGTTTCGGTTCAGCACTAGAGTGCGATACCTCTTATTGAATGAGATTATAAATAGAACCAAACACCAATTTATCTTATAATTATTTTCCATTTATCAGAGTTTAAGTGCATTTTCGGGCTTTTAAAAACTTCTTGGAGCCAGGTATGGTGGAACACAACTTTAATTCCTGTACTTGGGAGACAGAGACAGGCAGATCTCTGTTAAATCAATGTCAGCCTGGTCAACTCAGTGAGTTACAGGCCAGCTGTGGCTACAGGAAAACTCTGTCTGAAGACAAGAAAAAAAAATCTTGGAAACTTTAACTACTTCACAATTTTTTGCCATTTCTTGACAAAAATGACAACCAATGATTCTGTTCTGAAACTCTCAAGTGCTTGAGTGGAGAGGCAGATAACAATGATGAGTCTTCAGTAGTCAACTATACCACTTTAGGAGAAAGCACTTTTCAGATGACTTTAAGACAACAGAATTTCAAATTTAACATGCTAAACGGAAGAAAGAAAACCAGAGTTATTAATTCAGGTAGAATTTCAAAATAGAGTAACAAACGCTATTGCCTTGTCCAATGCAAGTTAGTTCTTCTGTTTCTGAAAATGTGATAGAGTCTGCCTAAACAACTATTACATCTTCTAATGCCAAAGAACAGCTATAAAGAAGGGAAGGAGAGGAAAAGGAGCTGAAGAACAAAATTGAAGGAAAGAGGGATAAAAATCAATATTCAGTAGTGGAAAGAGCTGGCTCTAGACCAAAGTAGTTGCACCAGCACACTCAGAAAAACATCCTGGTGCAGAGTCTGATCTGGAGAGGTAGGTATTAGAGAAACTGTCCAAAGACATCTACCAGTGGTCTGCTGAATTATGTTCCTCTTGAAACAGATGCAAAATCAGATGATAGTTTTTATTTTGTGACAGGATACTTGTAGAGATGTGGAGAAAGCTATCCTCCATTAGCAATATGTGTCAATTTCCTTAGGAAATTCAAATGTTATTGCTTAGTGGGCCTGTTCCTTGGAGATACAAACACTTTTGATGCTTTCCAAGGAGAGCCCATAAGGACCTGCGTTCTAAGAAAGTTGGTGGCAGATGCAGCCTGGTCTTTACACTGAGGATGAATTGTGACCACATGGAAGAGTGCTCCCTTTGTGGAGAAAAGGAAAAGGGTGTGCAGCATTCAAACCACAACCTATGTTGGAATTTGATTAAAAGAAACGCTTCTATTACTGAAATGCAGAAAAAATTTCTAACAATAAAAAGGAATATATCTGTGACATGTAAGAAAATATTTTTCTTAAAAAATATCCAAAATTATGCATCTATTTTTGGCATACACTGTTCCCTTTTCTGCTGCTTTTATCAATAATGAAAAATTAGAAAATATTTTTTATTTCACATTTATTTAAACACATGAAATATTGCTTTGGAAATATACATTGAATTTTCATTATTGTTACACAGAATGTCAGGAGAAGGTGAGGTGGCTCATTGGGTACAAGCAATTGCTGTCAAGCTTGTTGACCTGAGTTCCATTTCTAGGACCCATATTGTAAAAAGAGCGAACTGATTCCCACAGACTGTCACCTAGCCTTCACATGTACACCTGTCATAGGTACCCAAACACATGTGCACACACATTCACATACAAATAATAAGTAAATGTAATTTTGAAGTAAAAGTAAAGCAAACTTCAGAAGACAGAGTGCTACTCTTCTCTTAAGTCTTAATTACTTCTTTTTTGCTTTTATTTCACTAAAAAAATCATTTTCAAGAATTTCATATATTTTGTTCATATTTCAGACCTCTACCCCACTATTCTATATGTCTACATGTCCCATATTTTATTTTTTTTACAGCCCTATCAAGTATAATCCGTATTTCTCAAATGTTCTAGAGTATCTGTCCATACCCTGGAACCTGGTCAACCTACACAGTATCACACCATTAAAGAAAACTGACTCTCCCTCTCCCAGAAGCTATCAATTGCTAATGGTTCCTCAGCTAGGGCTGAACATTCTTGCTCAACTGTCACATCCATGCTGGGGTTTTTGTCTGGCTTGGACTTGCACAGATTTTTGACATGCTTTCACTATAGATTTATCTGTGCAACTACTTGTGGTGTGTGGTGTCTAAAAAATACAGTTTTCTCATATTCATCTTCAGCCTCCCTCTGGCTCTTACAATCTTTCTGCCTCCCTCTTCAACAATGATGCCTGGACCTTGGGAGAAAAGGGTGTAATATTGGTGTCCCATTTTGGGATTATCACTCTGTAGTCTCATTCTCTTTTTGCTGACCAGCTGTGGAATTCTGTGTTAATTGCCATCTGCAGAAAGAAGAGCAGTAAGACCAACAATTGACAAATGTGACTTTACTAAACTACTAAACTTCTGTACATCAAAGGACACCATCATATAAGTGAAGAGGTGACCTACAGATGGGAAAATTCTTTATCAGATATACATCTAACAGAAGGTTAGCATCTAAGAAAACAAAGAATTTTTTTAAAAAGAACTAAACATCAAAAAATTCCCAAGAAACCGAACTAACAATTGAGATAAGGAACTAAACAGAGAGTTCTCAATATATAAAACATAAATGTCTAAGATAAGAAATGCAAATTAAAAGTATTTTGAAATTTCATTTTACCCAGTCACAATGGCTAAGATCCACAAAACAAATAACCACACATGCTGGCAAGGATGTGGGAAAAGGAAAGCATTTATTCACTGCTTGTGGGAGAGCAAACTACTGCAGCCACTACAAAAATCAGTGTGGAGATTCCTCAGAATGCTAGAAATAAATCTACCACATGATCCCCCCTTTACCATTCTTGAGCATATAACTCAAAGGACTCTATATGTCAATATAGAGAAAACTGTTTGTCAATGTTCATTGCTGCTCGCTTCACAATAGTTAGAAAATATAAACAATCTAGATGTCCATCAAATGATGGATGGATAATGAAACTATGGGACATCTACACAGTGGAATATTTTCATCTGTTAAGAAAAAAATATGAAATTTGCAAGCAAATGGACAGAACTCAAAAAAATCATCTTGGAGAAGTTGGGAAGAAACCACAAACCTAGCTGAAGAAGGACATAGAATAAAGACTT
>NW_008343717.1:633525-639713 GCF_000622305.1 Nannospalax galili | reverse complement strand
TGGAAGGGTGAATGTGGCTTAGGGAGTCCCGGCGCCGAGGGCTGCGCTGTAGACTTACCCCAAGAGGTCTGAGGATAGTAGTGCAGGCTAGGAGAGTTAGCCGGTGGTGCAGGCCCAGGGAAGCAGAGAGAGGTAAGGGCAGGGCCAGGACCAGAAGCGTTGCTCCTGGAGCCCAAGAAAGGGACTGAGTTGGTCTGGGTGAGAATGATCAGGAAGCAGTATTGGTTCCCTAGGTGAATGGGGCCCCAAGACTAGGAATGGCGCAGGGCCCAGACTAGGGGTATAGAACGGCGGGAGGGATGGAAGGGTGAATGTGGCTTAGGGAGTCCCAGCGTGGAGAGCTGCGCTACAGATTTACCCCAAGAGGCCTGAGGATGGTAGTGCAGGCTAGGAGAGTTAGTCGGTGGTGCAGGCCCAGGGAAGCAGAGAGGGGTGAGGGTGGGGCCAGGATCAGAAGCCTATAGATTATTTTTTTAAAAATAGACAATGTGTTCTTGGAGCCTGGACAGATGTCTCAGTGCATGAGTCCTTGCTGTTTTTTGGTAGGGAGCAAGAATTTAGTTCCCAGCACCCACATTATCAAAAGCATTATTAACTCCAGCTCTGGGGAATCCAATGCCCTCTTCTTGCCACAGTAGACACCAGCATGCACTTGCACAACCACATGCACACGCAGACGCACACACATAAAATAAAAAATAAAACACATTTAAAAAGTTTTAGTAGTATAAAATGGCACTTTCAATTTTCTCCATAAAATTTATGTGGGTGTACCTTCATCAGGATATCTGAGTTGTGATGACAGAATTGGTCTAAATTGTGTCATATTAATTAACACAAAATAGTATTCTACTAAATTTTCAGTTCTGCACCATACCAATACAAACAAAGCTGAGGAAAGACACAATCTTACTTTAAGAAACTAATAGAAATAATATGCATAAGGGTAATTATTGGAGTGCATGTGATAACTGCTCCACGATTAAAAACCCAGATTGAAACTAAAGATTTTATGTTAATGCATAAGAAATGGAAAATTATTTCAGTCCTTGGTATTAAAAAGTTTAAGGGAGTCATGTAGGAGAGCAACCTTCAACTGATAAAGATAAAATTTCAGGAGGCATGCACAACTGGATAAATAGTAAAGTAGGAAAACTTAGCCTTTAATTCATGCAAATAGACATACACAAAATAGGAAATACAGTAAAAACTCAGCACTCTTGTATTTATATAAATCATACAAGAGTCTAAATGGATGAAACAGATGAATAGAACTCCATCCTCACTCCCATAAAAGCCAGAAAGGCAAGAGATAAATATGGCATCCTCTCTTTTCTAGTTAATCATCTCTGATAGTTTTATTTCTATAGTATAAATAAGACACAAGCTAGTATCTCATTTCATGAGGGTTCAGTTACAAAAATCTCCATTTTTCTTTTTACTCTTATTAGCATAGCAGTGGCCAGTGATTATAATGTAAAAGAATTTTAAAGACTATTTAAATGTCATTTATTTATAGAGCATTTTTGCATAATACATTTACTGTCATGCACAAAAGACCAACAGATAACTAACTCAGGAATATTTATGAGTTTATTCATTTGTTTTGCAAAACTTGCTTATCTGTAGGTGAATTAATGTGCAAATTAAATATTCATGAGCCAATTTGTGTTATTGGTTTATATTGTAATATCCAGATGTTATTTTTCTCTTCTTTGTATTCTTTGATGAACATCTGATATTCAAATGCAAACATCAGGCTTAATTGTTATGCTTGTATGTCATTAAAAATGAATAATAATCCTCCCTAAGAGAAAGCATTTATTTATTGTCTTCTTTTAAACAAGACAACTCCATTGCAAATCCTATTTTCTACCTTAGAATAATTTTACATTTATGATACCTGTTATACAGAGGCAGCAATTTATAATGCAATGGTTTTGAAAATTTTTAGTCCTAGGATTTACACACTATTAAAAGTTATTAAAGATATAACTTGTGTTTTATGTGAGTTAATGTAATAATTTTGGCTGTATTAGAAGTATTAGAAAGTTATAGGGCTGGAGAAATGGCTCAGGGGTTAAGAACACTGGCTGTTCTTGCAGAAGACCCGGGTTCGAATCCTAGCACCCACATGGCAGCTAACAACTGTCTGTAACTCCAGTTCCAGAGGATCTGAAAGTCTCTTCTGTCCTCTACCAGCATTGCATGACACGGGTACACTTAGCTACATACAGGCAATACATGCATACACATAAAATAAAATAAAAATTAATAAATAAAATATTTTTAAAAGAAATATTAGAAAGTTAAAATGGCAAAAAATTTAAAAGTATCAATTTGTTTAAAAATAGCTATTATAAGCATAAAATAAGTTACAAAAGTAATCAAATATATAACAGTTTTATCAAAAATTCTACTTAAAAATATAAAAATAGTAAGAAAAATGGTTGTTTTACACTTTGGTAAGTGGGCCTTCCTGAAAGATTTCTGCTCAATAGATTTAGCTCACCAGAAACCCTGTTAACTCACATATCTGCTTCTACATCCAATGTGTTTCAAAATTCTGTTTTGGTTGAAGTGTCTATTTGAAGAAAATTTGTTTGAAAACAGTCACATAGTTGAAAAGGGAGGCATATTTTAATAGGCTATAGTTGTAGGAAATGAAAGTGGCATTTCCAGTATGGAATTTGAAACTATATGAATGAATTTTCTGTTCTTTTTATAGTTAAACCCATGAGCACATTTTGCACTTTGAAACTCATAATTTGTAATATGCTTGTACTTAACGACTGAGGACGATGTACTATAACCATTGCCTTAAATAAATCATTACACATGGAGATGGTATCAAGGTCACAATAGCAGATGAAATTTTTCTTTCCCTAATTTATTTGACAGTTCAAATTTTATTTTTGCAACAAATACTATTAGATGTTTCACTTGCATTGAAAGATTCACTCATTTATTTCTAAAGTATCTTTCAGGTTTACAAGTCTGAATAATCAGTTTGAAAATAAGGTGGTAAAAGTGGTGTTTGTCCTGGTTACTTTCTATTGCTCTGCTTAAACACTAACCAAAACCAATTTGAGGAGGAAAGGGTTTATATCATTTTACAACTCAGAGTTCATAACAGGAGAGGACCCAGCACAGGAGCTCAGGCCATAAACCTGGAAACAAGAGCTGAAGCACAGAGCACGGAGGAGTGTTGCTTATTGGTTTGTTCCTCTGGCCTGTGCCCAGTCTTTCTTATAGAATCCAGAACCATTAGCCCATGTGTGGCACCACCACAGTGGACTGACCCCTCCCAAATCACTCAGTGACTAAGAAATGCCTCAGACTTGATCATAGGCCAAATTAGTAGAAGAAATTCCCTAACTGAGGTTTCCTCTTCCTGGGTGTGTCAAGTTGACAACTGTACTCAGTAAAGTACTGTGCATATCCAGAACAGTACTCAGTGAAAATATACCTCCTTTAGCTCATCTCTAATAATTCAGCATCTTTCAGTCAAGACAACTCATCTTCTTCATTAGCACAGAGCAACTGTACTTTAGATTCGCTTCCAATTTGAAGGCATAGAATCTAAAAGTAGAATAATATTTAAGTTGCAAAACAAATGGTCTTTTATCATCCTAAACATTTTCAAGGTTTGCTTATTTTTTCTCTTTTGTTATTCAGGCAAATCAATCTGTTACTATTCAATGTCACTTTAGCACTTGGGAGGCAGAAGCAGGCAGAGCTCTGTGAGTTCAAGGCCAGCCTGGTCTACATAGTGAGTTCCAGGAAAGCTGGGGCTACAGGGAAACCCTGCTTCAAAAAGACAAAAAAAAATTTTTAATTTGTTATTTTTGTTTGTATATGTGCATGGCATGTAGGATGTGTGTGTGTGGGAGAGAGAGAAATAGCATTTGTGTGGATGTTAGACAACAGCTTTATGGAGTCAGTTCTCATCTGCCTTTATATGGTTTCCAGGGATCCAACTTGACAGTAGGTTTGCACACCAAGTGTCTTTCCCTACTGAGCTATTTAGTTGATCCAATGTCACACTTTTACAATAAGTTAAACATGTCTGGAAAATACTGTTCAACTATAGACATGCACTGCTTTTAGCTTTTGGAATAATTCTGTCCCTTCTTCTGATGTGATCCCCAAGCTTCGTGGGAAAGGAGTATGACATAGATATTGATGTCCCATTTAAAGCCGAGCACTCTACAGTCTCTTATTTTCTCTACATTGGTTGATCGTTGGTCTCTATTAATTGCCATCTACTGCAAAGAGAAGATTCTCTGATAAAGATTGAGAGATGCACTAATCTATGGGTGTAAAGATATGAACATGGGGGCAATTAATTACTATGTCCATTTAGAAGAATAATAGTGCTAGATTCGCCCCTAGGAACATACAACACAGTTGCACGTATGAATTTGCAACACCTGGGTTTACAGACACCAAACTTACACAAATTCAAGCCAGCCAATATCCCAGCATGGAACAGGGAGGGCCTCATGAAGTTCTACCTTTATCTCAGGAGCTATTGAGAGTTGAAGTCTACTGGGAGAGAGAGCGTGACGTTTCTTCAGAGATGTGCTGATTGAGAGGCTACCTTGCTCTAATAGATGTCTCCCAAAACACATATAGCCAACACTAAATGGACTCAATGCATATTAAATTTTAGAAAAGAGAGGCTGCATGAAACTGGGAGGGAAAAATGGGAGGAGATTGGCTAGGAGAGGAATTGGAAGAGTGTGAAGGGGATTAGATTCGATTCCACCACATTATCTGCATGTATGACTATTAAATAAAATATTCAGTTAAAAATTAAGAATAAAAATAAAATAAGTTAAATAATATCTGCAGTCCACTAGCAAGTTCACTGATACAGCAGATGCTATTTACAATAATAAAGTTTATATAGCTTTTGTCATTCTTTGTTTAAATAAACAATATATACCATATATTCAGTTTTTACCAGATATTCTTTTCAATTTCTAAATTTTAAAAATTGTAATTTTTCAGGTTGGAGAGTTAGATTAGTGATTAAGACCACTGACTGATCTTTCAGAGGACCCAGGTTCAATTCCCAGAACCTACAGAGTGACTAACAACTATCTGTAACTCCAATTCTGTTACAACTTTTCTGTTGCTATGATAGAAACACCATGACCAAGGGAAATTATAAAAGGAAGAGTTTTTTAGCTTATGGATCCAAAGGTACAAGAGGCCATCATGGCAGATAGGCATGTCAGAAGAAGTGGCTAGAGCAGAAGCTAAGCTTTCACATCTTCAAGCAGGCACAGGAAACAGAAGGCAACTGAAGATCCAGGGAAGGCTTAAGAGCTCTCTAAGCCCTCCCCCAGTGACGTGATTCCTTCAGCATGGCCACACATTCTAAGACCTTCCAGAACAGAGCACTAACTTGCTCCAACTTCATAGTGCTCTTTTGCAATCCACACTGTACATTACTATACTTTTGTATTTCTTTCTGCCCCATTTGCTCATTTCACTGTCAATCTGCATAATATTCACCATTAATAGCTAGGCCACCATTTCTACATTAGGCTGTCTTAAAATGTCCACCACTGGAGAAATTAGTCCATTGCTTTTCAACTTAGCCTCAGCTTTTTGGCCGTGGGAAGACTCCAGTTAAACTCTGCAAAATATCTCAAATGCTGCTTAAGTCCTTATTTCACTCTGGAATGACACTATTCTCAATGCTACTTTCTTCCAGGTGCCTAATAGAATGGCCTATAGAATCTGATTACAGCAATAAATTGCTTTTTTAGCCCAAACTTCCAAAGCCTTCCACATTTTTCTAAAAACACAAGTGGTTAGGATCGTCATAATCAACACCCCACTTTCAGTACCTATTACTGTATTACTTTTCTGTTGCTGTGATAGAAATACCATGACCAAGGGAACTTATAAAAAGAAGATTTTATTTAGCTTATGGTTCCAAAGCAGAGAAGAACTGGAGATCGAGGCAAGGCTTAAGAACTCTTTAAGCCTGCCTCCAGTGACTTCTTCTACCACAACCCCATCATCTAAGACCTCCCAAAACAGCTCCACCAACTGAGGACAAATGTCCAAATACTTTGAGTCGATGAGGGAAAATTCTCATTCAAACAACACATATGTACTTTAAGACGATTTTTGATTTCTTTGAAGAGTCAGTGATTTGATAGGGATTC
>NW_008343717.1:632447-632894 GCF_000622305.1 Nannospalax galili | reverse complement strand
CCTGATCCTTCTCACCCAGACCAACTTAGTGCCTTTCTTGGGCCCCAGGAGCACCGCTTCTGGTCCTGGCCCCACCCTCACCTCTCTCTGCATCCCTGGACCTGCACCACCGGCTAACTCTCCTAGCCTGCACTCCTATCCTCAGGTCTCTTGGGGTAAGTCTATAGCGCAGCCCTCCACGCCTTGACCCACCCAGCCACAATCACCCTTCCATCTCCTCCGCTGTTCTCTACTCCTAGTGTGGGCCCTGCGCCATTCCTAATCTTGGGTCTCCAGACACCTGGGGAACCAATATGGCTTCCTGATCTTTTTCACCCAGACTAACTTAGTGCCTTCCTTGGGCTCCAGGAGCACTTCTTCTGGACTTGGACCCACCCTCACCTCCCTCTACTTCCCTGGTCCTGCAACACCCGCCAACCTCTTTCTGGGCCTGACAGCCTCTTTCCG
>NW_008343717.1:626654-627423 GCF_000622305.1 Nannospalax galili | reverse complement strand
TTGCTCCTTGCCCTCCTAGGTCAATTAGTTCCCAGGGACTCTGAGCATCTCACAAAATGTCCTGTAATTGTGGTGGGTTGCCGCAAGCCAGGACTCTGTCCACCAGAGTCCAGGAAAGAAGACACAGACACCAAGGTGAGGTTCAGGCTTTCTCTTCTCACTCTCACTCTCTCCTTCTCCCTTATTACACACTTCAGCTCTTCATATAGCATTCCCAACAGCCCTCCCCCCAGCCAGGACCAATCAGGGCACACACACGTAGCGGGCAGGCAGAGTGGCAGCTTATTGCGCCACGTAGTAAGATCATCAGGCAGGCAGCACATGATCGGGCTCATCATGCTTCAGGGAGTTGGAGTAAACAAGCGAGGATCATGAGCCTTGGCAATCAGCCAAGAGCTGGAGTAAACAAGCATGAGGCTTGGCAGCCAGCCAAAGCGCCATCTTTGGCTGACTTGGCCGCGCTCGCTTCCCACAGTGGGTCATCTGACCCCTTGATCAAGGAAGCCAAGGAGACCCCACCACATGGACTTGAACCAGTGTCCAGTCTATAAAGAGGAGGGTCAACACGGAGGAATCATTTCCTCCATGCTTTCAAGAGAAGCCAACAATGGTCGAGCAGGACCTTTCACTTATTTTTACATAGATGAAACTGGTAAAAGAAAGGAGCCAGGGGCTCCTCCCAAGCTCATGGGACCCCTGAGGAACAGATCCTCAAACAACCTCAAGAGTAAAAACAAATCAGTTTATCTGGTCAAATTGTATGTCTTTG
>NW_008343717.1:623333-625730 GCF_000622305.1 Nannospalax galili | reverse complement strand
ATTTAAAAAAAAAAAAGAAAAAAGTGAGGACATAAAATTAAGCCAAGTGCTTGTAAGCAGAGGGTAATGGCATTTTCATGTCTCTGAATTCAGACTACAGGAGAGGATTGCATCCCAGTATGCCCCAGGCATTATTCTTCATGTAATTATGCCTAGCAAAATACATTTGGAGTAACTGTATACATAATGAAATATTACTCACATCTAAGAGCTTTAAGTTGCCCGCCAGCCTCCTCCTACCCCAGATCCTATGCAGTATACCCTAGTTATAACCCCAATGTCTCTGAATTCAGACTACAGGAGAGGATTGCATCCCAGTATGCCCCAGGCATTATTCTTCATGTAATTATGCCTAGCAAAATACATTTGGAGTAACTGTATACATAATGAAATATTACTCACATCTAAGAGCTTTAAGTTGCCCGCCAGCCTCCTCCTACCCCAGATCCTATGCAGTATACCCTAGTTATAACCCCACCCCTCCGATTTTACTCCCACTGCTCTGAATCTGCAGTCCACAGCACACTCAGCTTGTCTCGCAGACCCAGGCCAGCTCCATTCCACACCTACTGCTGTCCTTGGTGGTCATTCCATGGTCCCAGCATCTCCAAAAAGTTGGGGTCTCCACTGAAACTGAGGTTACATCTTCACCAATGGCCTATTCTTACCTCTCTGGGTGCAAAGCCTCAGACTCTCTCCATGACCCCTTCAATCCTGGGATCTTCACTGCAACTGAAGCTGCACTTTCACCTATGGCCTCTCCTGGCCTCTCAGAGTGCCAAGCCTCAGCTGCTCTCTGTGGCCCCTTCACGCTTTCAAAACCAGAACCATGCAGGAGACTCTCACTTACACATTACCAAGTCCTGCTTCCAGCTTGAGACGGAGGCTGGGGATCCCTTTGGACCACAGCTTCTGTGTGCCGACCCCGAGGAACTACTTCCTGGAAGATTTCGTCTTGATGATGCTGGTCTCCTGTTACTGCTGATTTTCAGCCCCACTGACCAGCATCAACTGTTCCAGTAAAGCAAAGGTTTCACTTTGGTGGTGCTGGCCTCTTTTTTTTGGTCTTTTTGAGACAGGGTTTCCCTGTAGCCCCAGCTGGCCTGAAATTTGCTATGTAGACCAGACTGGCTTTCATCTCACAAAGACCTGCCTGCCTCTGCCTACCAAGTGCTGTGGTTAAGGGTGTGCACCACCGTGCCCAGCTTCTGCCCAGCTTCTGGTCTCTTCTTAATAATAGATGAGTCTTCAGCCCCAGTCAACCAGAAACCAAACATTCTCATAAAATATCACATAAACAGCCTTTCTTAAGGTCTTTTCTTCCCTTGGAGCTTCACAAGCCAGGTCTCCACATCCGCACTGCTCTTCAGCATATCTGTTCTAAGCTCTACAGCAACACAGCAACAAATTCTGAGCACTCAATGGCTTTTCTAGCCCAAAGTTCCAAACTCTTTAACAGTCCTCCCCAAAACACTAAGGTCATGTCTGTCACAGCAATTCCCCACACTCTGGTACCAATTTCTGTCTTAGTTTGTTCTTCATTGCTGTGACAAAACACTCTGACCAATACCAACTTGGGGAAGAAAGGGTTTATTCAGTTTACATCTCCGAGGTCATAGTTTATCAGGGTGCACAAGGTAGGAACTCAGGGCAGGGACCTGGAAGCAGGAGCTGGAGCACAGACCATGGAGGAATGCTGCTTACAGGCTGGCTCCCTTGGCTCCTGCTCAGCCTGCTTTCTTATGCAAACCAGGCCCACCTGACCAGGGCTGGTACCACCCACAGTGGGCTGGGCCCTCCTACATCACTCATCAAGAAGATGCCCCTCAGACATGGCCACAGGACAGTCCAATAGAAGCAATCCTCCCCTTTAAACGACCCCAGCTCATGACCAGAACAGACATTTTTCCCTGCCCGGAAGGGAATCTGTCCTATGTGTTTCTTTGCTAATAAACTGTAGTCCAGTGGAGTTTTATCCCTGGCCTGGTGCTTTCTCCAGATCAACTGGATTCATCCATAAGCTACTTTATCTATCAGGAATTTGTTCTTGCTTTAGTTCAGCATTTCTTCACTATATCCCCTTCCTCATTTTTGAAATGGAAATGTACATTTTTTTGCCATTGTATATTAGAAAACTGCAATTTTTTGTGGTCTTTTTGAGACAGGGTCTCCCTGTAGCCCCAGCTGTCCTGGAACTCACTGTATAGACCAGGATGGCCTTGAACTCACAGAGATCAGCCTGCCTCTGCCTCCCTAGTGCTGCGATTAAAGGCATGCATCACTACACCTGGTGCCCACATGTATTTCCTTTTTTTAAAATTTTATGTGTATGAGTGTATTGCCTGCACATATGTAAGTGCATCCATGTTGTGCAATGCCCGCAGAGGTCAGAAGAGG
>NW_008343717.1:615534-623225 GCF_000622305.1 Nannospalax galili | reverse complement strand
TTCTAAGTAGACTCATGTATTTGGTCTCCTATTGATAGCACTATTTCGAAAGCCATGGAATCTTTAGGAGGCAAAGCTTTGCTGGAGAAAATGTGTGACCTGGGATCAGGCTTTGAGAGTTCAGATCCTAACCCCATTTCCAGTTTGCTCACTCTGAATAAGATTGAGTTTTACAATATGAACATAATCTAAACTAGTGACCCTACCTAACCTTGTGAGAATTTCATACAGGGATATATAAGGTGTTTTGATAAAATCCTTGACCACTCCCTCCCCTCCAACTCTTCCCATATCTCCCCATCACTTTTTTCTGATAACTTCATGTTCTCTTTCTTCTTTTTTTTTTGTAATGGGGCTTTTTGCTTCTTTAACTTCCCCCCTCTGAAGAGGTAGCCTTAAAATCTTTTAAGAATTAGATAAAAGCTCCCAAGTATTTTCAACATTTTTGGCGTTTGGAACAGAGTATGTTGCTAAGAGGTCTAAGGTCATTCTTTTTTAGCCAAGAAGTTGACTACTTTTCTTTGAGGTATTTTTGCACTAACTGCGTAGCCAATTTGTAGAATGACTATTTTCAAGGTATTAATTCTACCACTCCAAAAGCATGAGAGAAATTCCATTCTTTGGTATATCAGTTTATTTTTTCAATGTCTTAAAGTTTTCATTGTGCAATCTTTCACTTTGTTAGTTAGATTTATTCTAAGATATTTCATTTTATTGATACTATTGTGAATGGGATTGGCTCACTGATTTCTTTCTTGATATGTTTGTCATTGTTAAGTAGGAAAGCTACTGATATTGTGTGTTAATTTTACATCTGCTTTCTTGTTGAATGTGTTTATAAGCTGTAAGACTTCTCTGGTCGAGTCTTTAGGGTATTTTATGTTTAGAATAATACCTTCCACAAATGAGAATACTATGACTTCTCCACTTCTTATTTATATCCCCTCTATCTCTTTCACTTGTCTTAGTGATCTTGCTAAGACTTCAAACACTTTATTGAACATGAAGTGCAAGAGTGGGCAAACTTGACTTGTTCCTGATCCCAATAGAAATGCTTTGGCTCTTTCTCCATTAACCATGATACTGTGGGTTTGCTGCAGATTGCCTTTTCTATGTTGATATATGTTCCCTGTATCCCTTGATTCTCCAGGACTTTTATCATGAAGGGATCCTGGATTTTGTCAAAGGCATTTTCTGCATCTAACGAGATGATCATGTGGTTTCTGTGCTTGAGTCTATTTAGGTAATTGAGTTTATTTAGTTGCATGTTTTAAACAATCCCTGTTCTCTGGGAGTCCATTGTGGTGGGATCAAGGCATAGTAGGAAGTAGCAGGAATGTTGGCAGGAACAAGAAGCTGGGAACTCAAACGTTCAACTGCAAACACCAAAGTCATGGCTTTTCTAAGCTACCTTACAGTTATATCTGAATAAAGAAAAGAAACTTGATTCCTAACTTTAATTTTAAGGCTGAGAGAAGATTTGAACTCTGAGGCATCTGTTTCTCTAGATGTCTTAGAACTTTGCTCCAGAATCAGGCTTCACTCATTCTTTTATTGAAACAGTATCTCAGCATGAATTGGGGAACTTGAAGCTAGAATCCACCCTTATCAGAGAATCTTTCCCATTGATTCTTAGACTTAAAATAAATAACGCACACACACACACATTTTCAGACATATGTCTCAATTCTGTTTTCATTGAGGATACAAGGTGTTCAGCACTTTGATATGTTAATTAAGAACACCCACATTCATTCACTATCTTGGGTGGTAGGCAAGGTGAAAAGTGGAGTCCTGAGTGATTGTCAGGAGCTTAGGTCAGAAGAGAAGCACATGGCTCAATGAGCTTGTTTACATTACAAAGAGTGACCTTTTGGTTATAAGGTTAGGTAAGGTCACTAGTTTAGATTATGTTCATATTGTAAAACTCAATCTTATTCAGAGTGAGCAAACTGGAAATGGGGTTAGGATCTGAACTCTCAAAGCCTGATCCCAGGTCACACATTTTCTCCAGCAAAGCTTTGCCTCCTAAAGATTCAAAATCTTAGATTTAAAGTAAGTCCAAATCATGTGACATCCATCAATACTAACACATAAAACGAAACATAAAATTTTGAAGTAGCAATAGAGGAGGTAAATATTTGAGCCATTTTTTTTGCCTAGTTTACTTGTCCTCCTGCTTATAGTAAAAAATAAAGACCCCAAATAAGTTTCTTGGAAGAACAGTTAATGTTATTCATTGGTCTTATCAGTTTTAGAAAAACTGCTTCCTGCCAGGCGTAATGGTGCATGCCTTAAATCCCAGCACTCTGGAGGAAGAGGCAGGCGGATCTCTGTGAGTTCAAGGCCAGCCTGGTCTACACAGGGAGTTCCAGGACAGCTGGGGCTACAAGGAGACCCTGTCTCAAAAAGACCACAAAATATTGCATATTTCTAATGTGCAATGGCAAAAAATGTACATTTCCATTTCAAAAGTGAGGAAAGGGATATAGTGAAGAAATGCTGAACTAAAGCAAGAAAAAATTCCTGATAGATAAAGTAGCCTATGGATGAATCCAGTTGATCTAGAGAAAGCACCAGGCCAGAGATAAAACTCCATTGGAATAGAGTTTATTAGCAAAGAAACACATGGGACAGATTCCCTTCCGAGCAGGGAAAAATATCTGCCATAGTCATGAGCTGGAGTCTTTTAAACGGGGAAGCTTCTGCTTCCCAGAGAAGGCAGGAAGATATATATATTTTTTAAAAGTTGGGTGGGGTAAGTGGGGGAGTGGGACTGTTAAAACCTGCCCTCTTAAGAGATCAAAGAGGAAGCCTGTTGTGTTGGCAAAATCGTGGAGCGAAGTCTGCTTCTCTTGACTTCAAAGATCATGGTGCTTATCAGCTAGGGACTGATAAACTCAGGAGCATGTGAGGCACTGATGGTGAGGGGGCAGGGCTAACTGAACCTTAAAATTCCAGGCTTTTTTGTTATAGGATAGGGGGCACCATTGTCATATTGCTACTTCATGCTCGACAGGTTTGACATGGGGGGGCTGGATTGGGGGTTGATCAGACAGTAGGGGATTCCCTCTTCAGGCATCTCAACAGGGTCCTCAATGGTTGACAGGTGCTCATATACATGTGGATGGAAGGAAAGTAACAACTGTTTAAAATTAGTATGAGAGTAACAGTTAGTTTTTGGATTTCGGCCTGAAAATATCTGAAGAGGCAAGGAACAATTGTTAGCACCAAGGTAGTAGCTCTTTTTTTCTTTGCTTTTTCTTTCTTGTTTTTTTTTTCTTCTGCCAGGGCTGAACTTGAGAGTGGTGGACTCAGGATTTGTTTTGGGGCATTTTGATAGCTGTTGGAGCAGCTACAATCAGTGTCAGTTACCTCTCAAAGGCTTCTAGATAGGGAGAGAAAACACATTTAGCCATCATTTAATTTTTTTGGCTGGAACAATAGTCGGTTGCCTCCCTTAGCTATAGGTGGGTGTACAGTATTGTAGACCAAGATTTGAAGTCTTACCCCTGAGTAACATTGTCTTATTAGGAACAAAATCATCAATGAGAGATAATTGTCTAAATAACATAAGAACTTATGTCTAATGTCTGTGTTGTGTAATACCTTGAACCCTTAAAATATACTGATTATTTTAAGTTTGGGTTATACTTTCCTTTTGGGTGTTAAGACCATATTCTTGGACCAAATAAACCAACTTATTTTTGCTCTTAAGTTCGTATGAGGATTTGGAGGTCAGGGTCACATGGGCTTTGGGGGGAGCCCCTGGGTCCTCAGGCTTTTCTTTTACCAGTTCCATCTACATGAACATAAGTCAAGAGGTCCTGCTTGACTGGGGTTTTTCTTGGAAGCATGGAGGAAATGTTTCCTCTGTGTTGACCCTCTTCTTTGCAGACTGGACATTGGTTGAAATACATTTTCTGGGGTCTCCGTGGCCTTCCTGAACAAGAGGACAGGTGACTCACCAAAGTTACAGGACAGTTCAAAAGATGCACCATAGCCCCTGGAACTTGTTTGACCTTGGAGGGCAAGAAACAAAAATTCGTCCCTTTAAGTCCCTTTGACCAGATTAATATAGGCCTTAAAGTCTGGCTATTAAATATCCAACAAGGTTAGTTACACCAGTCTGGTACTTTTAATTATCATGTACTATGTAGATAGAGCTTGGGCAACATCCTTAAATAAACCTTGGCTAGACATCCTTAGACTAGTTGACTAAGCTATGACCTTAGAAATGATAAAATTATCTATATATTTTTGTCTCATTTTAAATTTATAGATACCTGGTGAGTAGGTGTAGTGGGGGAATGGCTGAGGTGGGGTTCAGAGGGAAGAGTAGACATAGGGTCAGTAGAAAACTCATTCCTGGATCAGTGTTAAGGGTGGAGTCCTCCATATTTTTTATTTAAGAGACCTGATACTGGTGGCATGGTACTTGCTGTGTTCCTTGGCTGTTTTAATTTGGATAGATGAATCCAACCAGGTTGTTCCAAGAGCTTGGGACAGTCAGGGTAGAAAGGATCTTCAGGTAAGGACCAAAGTGGTTGGAGGGTTTCCTTCACTCCTTTCTGTTAGGTGTGAACCTGCAGGTAGGCATGACCTGCAGGTTGAAGTGAGTGGTCAACTTGGCCTCTAGAAGCCTTGGGATTAATCTGGTCAGCGTGTTCTCTAAGTAGTTTCCTTAGAAAGGTGAAGGCAGGTAAATAGTCATGTAGAGGGAAGGGATGCTGGAGGAAGCAGTCATCCTTGGCTAAAATTAGGGCCCTACTGATGGTCACAAATTTGGCTTTTTGTGAGATGGTTCCAAGTGGTAGGGGTCCTGACTCAATGACATCTGTGAGAGATACTATGGCCTGTGGAACCCTGTTGGGGTGAGAGTTAAACTTCAATCCATAAACCAAGTCAGGGTTGGGTTTGGTAGGGGATCTGGGAAATTAGGGGATACTGGTAGGAGAGTTCCTGAAGAGTTTCCAAGCACAAATGAGTGAGTGAGTGGTTCACTGGAAGGGAGGTAGGAAGCTGGATTGAGAGGAGGGCAGGAATCAAGGATGGGCAAGGGGTTTTTCAAGAAACATGACATAGAAGAGTTGTAGTTTAGAGGAAGCTAGATTGGCAAGAGACATGTGGGTTGACCCAAAAGTGAGCTTAATTCTCTCTGGAGCCAGGAAAGTGGTAATTGCCAGAGCAGGGAGGTAAGGTTGCCAGTCCCCAAAAGGTTGTGTGGGACTTCAATGGTGGTATTAAGCTGTTTAGAGCTAAGCTACTGGGGCAAAAGTGGGACCCCTTATCTGTCCCAAAACCCCTAATGCCTGTTCCTAATTTTCTGTTGTATAGAGGAGGAATGGACATTTGAGGTTGGAGAGAGGTAGAGCCAGTGACTTTAAGAGTGTTTATAGATGTGGAAGGCTGCTGTAATGGGCCCTAAGGGGTCAACAGACTCAGGGGAGTTCCCTTTGGAAGCTTCATGGAGCGGCTTTGTAAAGAGGGCAAAGTTAGGAATCCAGATGTGCAGGTACCCAGCAATGTCTAGGAAAGAGAATTTTCTCCTTGGTTGTGGGGGGCTTTAAAGGCCTTAGGTAATTTGTTCTATCTATAAACGGCGGGATGTAGGTTTGTGAAGGAACCCCAAGTACTTGACTTGAGGGAGAGAAAGGTGAGTCTCAGTTGAAGATATCCTATATCCCTTGTCCCCCAGAAAATTAAGGAGTTTGTGTTGGCCTTGGAGACTGAGGGAGATGGAGAGCAAAGAAATAGGTTATCTACATAATGTGGAGGGGTTAAGGTCTAGGGTGGTTAAATCCCAGGCTGGGCTTGTCCAAAGTGGTGAGTGCTATCTTGAAACACTTAGGGCATAACAGTCTAGGTTAGATCATATGTGTGAATGATGTATGTAGGATTAGTAGAAAAAGAACCTATTTTGCATTTGAGGTGAAATAGTTCTCCAAGAGAGAAAGGGACATGGACCTTGACCATCCTGACCATGCTTGCCACCTCCCAGAGGGGGAAAGATACCATGGGCAGGGGGTTGAGACTGGGTGTGGGAGTGAGTATGGCTTGACATAGGAGAGGGGTTGGGAGAAGGGGAGTCCCAGGAAGAGGCAGAGTGGGAGAGATGGGAGGGGTGTCCTGTCCATGAGGGAATGCAGGGACAGGGGTACTGGAGGCAGGGTCTGGAATCAAAGTAGAAGTAGATACAGGAGGATAAGCAGGATATTTAAGGCAGAAGTCACACTAGGGGAGAATAGGGATATTTGGTAAGGAGGTGTTTAAGGTTTTGGATTTTTTTGAGTAGAGGAGAGTCAATGGAAGGAGATCAGCTGATGGACTTAGAGCAGCACTGGAGAGGGGAGGGGAAAGGTTGTGACATGGAGAGGTAGTTCAAGGCAGAGGAGGGAAGGGAACTGGGTTGCCCCTGTACTGGAAGGCAAGGGAAGGGATAGTGAGAGGACAGCAGGAGGAGGACTTGGCTGTGCCTCAGGCTGGGGAGCAAGAGGAGGTTGGGGCTGGGTTCTAATGATGAGCAATTCATTGACTATGGTAGGATCAAAAGCTGAGGTGGAGGGTAGGGAGGAGGAAGAGGGACAGAGGCCCCTGGTGGGTTTGGATTCTGTGAAACTGTCTTAGCCAGAAGAACCTGATGGGAAGAACATGGGACCCAGAAGGAGGCATTAGCATGGAGATCAAAGGAGGCTTGAATGTATGGTAATTTGGACTGTTTGCCTTTACGATGTCAAAATTTTTCTAAATTTCTCAAAATATTGAAGTTTAAGGTTCTGGTGTCTGGCCAAACAGAGATATTATCTAACTAGTACTGAAGCCAGGCAGCAGTGCACAGAAACTTCAGGTGTTTTGGCCTGATTTTATCTGAAAATCCAAGTTGTTTTAAGCATTTAAGAAGACAAGCAAGAGGTGTGAGACACTGAGACTTTGAGTGGGTGGTTCCCATAGCAACAGATTAAGTATAGAGTGGAGAGGAGATAGAGACAGAACCAAGCAGACAGGAGACAAAGAAAATCCTTACTCCCTAAGGAGTGGAATCAGGATCATGAGTGCAGGCAGGAAAGTGCAGCAGATAAAAAAGAAAGAGAGACAGAGAGGGAGTAGGAGGAAAAGGGGTTTGGTATCAGTCACACAAAATGAGAGTGAGGAGAACCAGGCATGAAAAGAAAGCGTCCTTTTTTGTTGCACAGGCTCAAATTTTTATTTTTGAGTTATTTCCAAGTCCCAGAAGGCGGCGTCCCACAACTAGATCATCAGTGAGAGGAAAGATGAAATCCTGTCCTGGACAAGAAGTAGTGTGTGTTCCTATCTCTGGAAATAACATCCTATATTTAGAGAAAGGAAGGGGTTTTCCAACATGTGTGATTTTTGAGGCAAGTGAGAGGAGCAGAAAACCCTGCAATGAGAGTGTGGTGCAACCAGCCAGTAGATGGAGACAAAGTACAAGGAATGGAAAGGGAGAAGAGTAGAAAAAATGCAGTGAGCCAGAAGAGAGGGAAGCTTGTGGAACAAGTTGATCCCAAGGTTTAGTAGAGGCTGAGGGAAGATAAGCCCCAGAAGGGCGGTGGTTTAGTATAGGTTTAGTAGAGCGCCAGAAGGGCAGTGGGATAGAGAGAGATATGGAGAGAGGTACTTAAAATTAATTTATATATTTTAGTACCAGGAACCGTGTTGAAGATTAAAGAAAG
>NW_008343717.1:614160-615094 GCF_000622305.1 Nannospalax galili | reverse complement strand
TGAGGTACCATCTTTTTCCTTTTTATGAGCTAAATAACTGAAGGAAGTTAATAAAACCTTGTAGGAGACAGGAAAGACAAAAGGAAACATTAACAGATTAGGTTAAGAATAAATAAAATCTAAATAGTACTTAAAATAATTCCATTATCTAGTTTCATTATAGGCAGTAATACCCTCTGTTGAAAGTAATTTACACCTTAGCTGTTCTCAACTGCATAGTGCCTTTATTATTAGTCTGTTATGTTGTTCTTCTCCTTGTCACAGGGCAAGGTGGCCAGCCTGAACCTGGAAAAGTCTTGGAGAACACATCTTGAGATAATATGCTTGAGTCTGAGGTGCGAGGGCCAATCCCATCTGCAGAATCAGCATCTCAGTGAGCTCGAAGAGCATGTGACAATTCACCAGTATAATTAATATTACCCTGACATTATAACTAGAAATCACTCAGGGAATGATGGAGAAGGAACATAAGCAAGCATAGAACATCTGAGATCAGAGAGGTAAATAACTCTTATTCCAGAAGAGTACAGGTTTAGAATCATAATGTAGAAAAGGGAGGAGTTAAGACCAGTAGAGATGGCATCTCAAGCCTCTGACTCAAGTAAACTATTTTGACCTCTCATTTTTGTAACTATGTGTTGGTAGTAGCTTGTCCCTCATAAGGTTCTGGCCCTGGAGTACAGCAAATTTCCATGTGCTTCAGAGGTCTAGTCGTCACAAAGTGTTATCTCCCTTTCCACCTTGAAGGCAAATGTCTAGAAAAACTTTAAGTTCCCTTTAGAAACTAAGAAATATACTAGATAAAACAGTAAGAATTTAAAATAGTCACTTTTAGAAATCTAAAAATATACCAGATAAAGATGTCATTCAAACAATGTCAAAGACCTAAAAATAATTCCTTTTAAAATATCCGTAAATATGTTAAACAATGTAA
>NW_008343717.1:606073-613754 GCF_000622305.1 Nannospalax galili | reverse complement strand
AAAAAGTACCCTCAGATATATACATACATATATATATACATATATATATATAGTCACCCAAATAGAAAAGCAAATCAAAGAAATCCATGTTTCTTACCAACCATAGTAGCTATGAATGCAAAGCAAAGCTCTCAAGATCTCATAATTTCTAGACACAAGCTATGCTGTAAAGGAAACTCATGAGGGCAGCAGAAGGAACAGGGCATATGAATCAGTGTTCATTAGTCTGAAAGCATACGACTCACCAGAGCAGTGCCTGTGACCTTTTATGAATAGTGAAATTTAAAATGGTTAGGTGTAGTTAGAAAAGTAGGCACCTGAGCACCAGTTGCTTGGTGCGCAAGAGGGCCTAAGCTCAAAATTTTGAGCCCCTTTGCCTGAGAAAAAGTTTAGGAGAGAAAAAAAGCCACCTGAAATTCTTAAATGCTCCAGCGAAGGTGCCCAGCTGGTTTAGGTTAGTTGGGTCAAAACAGGGAGAAAGTGTCCCCTAAAGGGTTCTTAGCCATATTTATAAGATAATTTAAGAATGGGCCCAGCTGGAAATTTATCATTTTGTTACAATGTTAAAGAAAAAAATCCCAGGGCAGGTGAGCTGGCAATCTTAGCTGCCTGGAGGGAGTGAATAGCAGGAAGGAAAAAAAAAAAGCATGCATTTGCATGTGTTGGATTTAATGGTATCAGAAATCATCCCGAGTAAAGTGAGGAAAAAAGGAAGTAGAAGGCCCATGGCAAAGGAGGGGGGCGGGGGAGATGCTGGGGACAAGTTGGGGGTGGAGGAATCGAGGTAGCAAACGGATGAAGCGTCTCCATCTTGGAGACCAGTGCTGTCCAGAAGTGACAGAAATCAATGGGAAAGGAGGTCAAAAGAAGACACAGGCAAGGCAGAGTGTGTTCCCCAGTGAGAAGAGCTGGAAAGAGATGAAAGCAAAGCAGAGAGCTGGGGAGAGGAGGAGAGAGAAAGGAAGGGTGGGAGTGTACCTGAAAGCCAAATTAGTGGCATTGGAGAAGTCCAGTCAGGTCCCTTGAAGTAAGAACCAGGTTTGGCACCATCTGATAGATAAAGTAGCCTATGGATGAGTCTGTTTGATCCAGAGAAAGCACCAGGACACACATAAAATGCCATTGGAATAATTCATTAGCAAAGGAACACATGGGACAGATTCCTTTCTGGAAAGGGAAAAATGTCTGCCTGGGTTGTGAGCTGGGGTCTTTTAAAAGGGGAGGCTCCTGCTACCCACAGAAGGTGGGAAGATATTTTTTTTTTAAAGTTGGATGGGGGCGCAAAGCAGGAGAGTGGGACTGTTAAAACCTGCCCTCTTTAGAGATCAAAGGGGAAGCTGGCTGTGTTGGCCAAACAGTTGAGAAAAGTCTGCTTCTCATGACTTCAAAGACCAGAGTGCTTATTAACTGAGTTCCCTTTTCTCAAGGGCTTGTGAGGCCCTGTTGGTGAGGAGGCAGGGCTATCTGAACTTTAACAATTCCAACAGAGCAATCACCAAATCTTGTAGCTTGAAGTATAGGACTTTAATTCCAAGTGGATTTTTATATTTCTACCACTCCAGCTTTGCTGCCTACAAAATACATCTCCCTCTAGCACTTGTTTCATTCCCTGCATGTAGAATTCTTTGGCAGATTTTTCAAAACTTTGTCATCTCTAACATCTTGGGGTCTCAACCACTACCGAGATTTCATATTCACCTTCAAGGTCCTCAGTGCTTTCTCTCACTGAGTCCATCACTAGTACATGAAGTCTCTATTTAGTGGCTCTCTGAAACCATGGAAGAAGTATTCAGGACATTCCAACTTTTGTATCTTTCATGCCTTTCATGCTTCCAAAGCCAGTGTCCCATGAATGATGCTGACAATTTTAGCTGTCAGCTTCAGGATGAACTCTCCCCTTCCCCCAATCACATTTGTAGCAGTGTTTATATGTTGTGGTTGGCTAGAAGTAGGGGACTCAGTATGCCTTTTCCTTTCACAAGTTCAAAGCTAGATGGGTGGGGTTTTGTCCTGAGAGCAGCCTTCCCAGTAAGAGCAGGGAACTCTCTTTAATAATGTTAACATCCTTAACAATTACAGCTTCCTTTCCAGAAAATCCTTTGGTTGAAACATTAATCTTCAACTCTTTTTCCCTCCAAATGGCCTTATTGTATTTCTTTCTGCCCCAGTTGCCTTTTTTTCCCCATTGTAGACCTGTATACATGATATCAGTAACAACCAAGCTACAGATTCAACATTATGTCCTTTTGAAATTTCTTCCACCAAAGAAAGTAGTCCATCACTTTTTAATTTAGCCTCAGGCAAGATTTTAGGACGGGGACAGGAGGCAGCCAGAATTTTTGCCAAAATACCACAGTACTTGCTTCCCTATCCTTCTGAAACATCTTAAGACAGACATCTATAGTCCATATTACCCTCAGAACCACTAACTTCCTGGTGCCTACGAGACTGGACAATTAAACTCTGCTCACAACAGTAATCTGCTTATCTAGCACAATGCATCCAAATAAACCCACATGATCAAGGCAACTTCTAGAAGGAGTTTATTTTTCCTTATAATTCTAGAAGGATAGGAGTTCCTCAGGGTGGGAAGATATGGTCATAGGCAGGCATGGTGTCTGAAGCAGGAAATTGATAGTTCACATATTTAGTGGCAATCAAAAAGAGAAAGAGAGCAAACTAGAACTGGGGCAAGGTTATGAAATCTCAAAGCCCACTTCCAGTGACACACTTCCTCCAGCAAGGCTATACCTTCTAAAGATTCCATAACCTCCCAAACAGACCACAACAGTATTGCTTATTTTCCATAAGTTTTTGTAATTTCTGTAGTTTCTATTGCTTTTTTTTTTTATCCAGCTTTATATCTTTGTGGTCAAATAGAGTGAAGGTTGTTATTTCAATTTTTCCTATATTTATTGACAGTTCTTTCCATTTAAATATGTGGTTGATTTTGGCCAAAGTTCCATGGGCTGCTGAGAAGAATTTGTATTCTTCAATGTTTGGATGGAATGATCTATAGATATGTTAGGGCCATTTGATTTATGGTGTCATTTAACTCCAGAGTTTGTCTGTTTAGGATTTTTTTCCCCAGGTGACCTATTGATAAGAGGAGTGTATTGCAGTCACCCACTATCACTGTGTTGTGGTTAATCTGTTTTTTTCATATCCAGCAGCATTTCTTTTATGGAACTGCGTGCCCTTTTGTTTAGTGTACACATATATTTGGAATATTAATGTCCTGTTGGTAAATATTTTGTTTCATGTGTGTGAAGTGCCTCTCATCTTTTCTGACTAGTTTTAGCTTGAAGTCTATTTTGTCAGATGTTAGAACAGCTATACATGTTTGTTTCTTATTTCCATTTACTTGGAATTACATTTCTTAAACTTTAAGAGATAAATTAGTTTTCAAAATATATAAAGGAAAAAGATAATTTGATAACTTTATCCTCACATTTATTGTTTCCAGCATTTTTAATTCTCTTATATACTGACTACTTATTTTCTTCTTCTTTCTATGTCATTTTAATGTGGCCTGAAAAACATCTCTAATCCAAAAGCAAATTAATAGAGGAAGAGTTTGCTTTGGTTTTATAGTTCAAGAATAGAGTCCATAATGGCACAGAAGTCATGGTAGTGGCAAGACCCTCCGACACTTGGTCACATTGTACCCCGTCATGTAGAAAAGATAGATGGACAGAAGCAGATGAATGATGGTGTTCAGCACATGGAATGATGCTGCCCACAGTTAGGGTGGGTCTGCCTTGTTCAGTTAAGTCTTTCTAGAAACACCATTATAAACATACTCAGAGGTGTATTTCCATAGTGGTTCTAAATCCCATTAAGTTCACAACAAAGATTAACTATCACAACTCCACTCTATGACAATATAATGTATGAACGCAATAGTTTAAATGAGAGCATTTTATCCTTGTGAAACCCTCTTGATCACATAATGTAAAATTCATTCAGTCAAATTTCAAAAGTTCCCATAGTCTTTACAAGTTCCATCATTGTTTCAAAGTCTAAAGGCCTAGTCTTTTCTTAATGCTTAAAGCAATTTCTTAAATGTGAACTTTTACCAAATCGTAAGCAAGGTATATAGTCCCAATATACAGTGGAATAGAATAAACTTTCCCATTCCAATAGGGATGAGTGCCCATGTAGCAGGAAAGACCAGACTAAAGCAAGGCAGTTACCCAGAAGAGAAAATACCAAATCCTGTAGCTCCATGTACAGCAGCTGGGATTGCTCAAGGAGAATCTAGTCTTCAAAGGGCTTAGGTAGCTCCACTTCTCCAGATCTGTCACCTAAAGCACACACAGCTTCTCCCTTGTGTTAAGTTCCACTCAATTTGTAAGCTTACTTTGGTGCATATTACATAGATATTCTATTTCCATCCTAAGGTCTCCATCTTAACTTGTTTCACCTTCAAGGCTTCTATGAAATGCCCTTCAGAATATTTTCAGGGCCTCTGATCCTGCCTGTGATGGTTGGTTTTAATGGCAACTTGACACAAATTAGAATCATTGGAGTAGGGAATCTCAACCGAAGAATTTTCCTTATTGTCTTAGTTCATGTGGGGCACTCATCCCAAATGTGGATAGCACATTCTGATAGCAGAACCATGGCAGAAGGCCTAATGCTCACCTTTTGCTTGTTTGACCTTTCTTTTTGCTTGCTTGCTTCCTTGGCTGATGTCAGAATGAGTATCTCTAGGATTCTGCCATTGACTGAGGACCAGTGACTCTCCAAGAATCCTACAGGTTTTGGTACCAGTTGAGAATGATGAAGCACCCAGTCTTATGGACTGAGGAACTACTGGGGCCTTAGTCTCTCCAATGTGAAGCAGCCACTGTGGGACTACTCTGTCTTCTGAGGTACCCAAATACCTTCAAGGAACCAGGAACTACCAGATTCTCAGCCTTGCAACTGTGATTCAGCTGTTATAATAATTTGAAGTAAAGTTGGTTAATAAATTCTTTTAATACATACCCCCCCACATATACATTCATTTTGTCAGCTCTGTTTCTATAGAAAATTCGGAACAATATTAATAATGTGTGGCTTTTTCTGGCTTCAGAAGCTTTCTGACACCATGGAATGTGAATCCATGACCCCAGAAATCTTTCATATTTTGTGCCTGCTTAATCAGACTAATCTGGATGATGCTGCCATACTCTGCTGTCAGCTTGGGATGAAGACTGATCCCCTTGGGCCATAGCTGTAAGTGTTCTCTATATACCATAGGGCTGATTATCCAAAATTGCTTTTCTAGGCAGGTGTTTTGGAGCCCATTCTGTGCCATTACCAGTTCAGGCTCTCTCCTTTCAAATATATTTGTGTGTTAATCATGAGTTTGAGCCATGAATTAGTGTAGTTTTACTCTCACAATACCTTTCTTGGTTTTCCAGTACTGGATGTGAGTTTTATCTTAAAGTGCTAATGTCTCTTTAGCAATTACAGATATGTTTTTTAGCATTCATCTTGGCTACAACTTTAAACTTTCCCATGCTGTTTTTCCTCACCAAACTGCACATTTTATATTTTCATTTGTAATTTGTTGCTCTTTTCCCACTATAGATCTGGATAAGAATGGTGTGCAGTAACTGTTCTACAGGCTGAATGTCACGATGCCTTAAAATTTCCTCCACCAAACAAATTAGCCCATACCTTTTTACTTCACTTACTTTTAAAGACATGAGCAAAATGGAGCCAGATTATTTCACAGACAATAACATTAACAGCTTCTACCCCCAACTCCACCTAGAGTCCTTGTTTCCCTCTGAAGCTCAATGAACTGATCCTTCCCCAAACATTTCCTTCAACATCCTGGTTTTCCAAAAGCCCACTAGAATAACTCTGCTTCCAACACTGTAGTAATTTTCTAGCCAAAGATCCAAAGTCTTCCACATTCTTCCTAGAAAACAGTTCGAAAGAACAATGAACCACTTGATTTAGCCCAACAACAGCCCCCGATTCTCCATACCACTTTTCTAAATAATTTATTTTTCTCTTTGCTATGACAAAATATCTTACAGAAACAATTTAAGGGAGGACTTCTTCTATGGTATAGCCCATTATTGGAAGTAAGTTGTAACAGAAATATTTTGAGACTGCTGGTCCCATTATGTCCACAGTTAGGAAGCTGAACGACGTACACTCAGCTAGCTTTCTTCTTCTTATTAAGTCTGGGACCCCAGGCCTTGGAATGGTGGTGTCCAAATTTTGAGTGGGTCATTTCTAGTCCCTGAAACATTTCTTGAATTGCCCTAATAGATACACCCAAAGGAATTTTCTCTTGTTTGTTCTAAACCCTTTCAAGTTCACAATTAAAATAGACCATCACAGGCTGACAAATATTTTCTCTCGTTTTGTGAGCTATTCTTTATTCTGCTAACAGCTTCCTTTACAGTGAAACATTTTTTTAGTATCATGCACTTCCATTTGTGAATTTTTTATATTATTCTCTTACTATTTGAAGTCCTTTTCAGAAATGTGTTGCCTGTCTGCCTATAGCAGTTTCAATGTTTCAAGACTTAGGTCTTTCATCATTTTGAATAAATTTTTGTGCTGGATCTACTTTGATTTTTCAAATGCAGATGTCATATTTTCCAAGCCCAAGTTTCTGAAAAGACTTTTATCCAATGTATATTTTTCACAGCTTTGTCAAAAATTAGGTGGCTATGGCTGTGCAGATTTATCTTTGGGTTCTTTATTCAATTCCATTTGTCTAAGTTTCTGATTATGTACCAGTGCCATGCTGTCTTTGTCACTATGGCCCTGTAGTATAATTTGAGGTGAGTTATTCTGGTATCACAAACAACATTGTTCTCTCTGATTAAGATTGCTTGGGCTTTTGGTGTTTTTTTTGTGTGTATGTGTTTCTATATGATTTTTATAATTTTTATTGAGTCTATGGAAAATATAATTGGAATTTTGATAGAGGTAATACTGACAGCTTTCAGTATCAGGCCTTTACAAAGTGTTAATTGTGCCACCACATCAGTGTGGAAGAACCTTCCATTTTTCAGTCTTCAATTTATTGGAGTTTTAATTGTAGAAGTCTTTATCCTCCTGGTTTACATTTACCCTAGATAAATTTTTTCTATAACTATTTATCTTGTGGGAATAGAATCTGTCATTTTTAAATTCTGAATCTCATCTTTCATAATGCTGGAATAATTTGGGGTTTATCTTGATATTCCCAGCTTGGTACCAGTCAGTTAACATGGTAGTTTTTATCATTAATGCAGACAAGTTTCCAATAAAAGTACAAAATTCAATTTAGAATTATTGGTCTCTGCTAGTCTACATGTTAAAATCATTATTTACAATGTAATCTTTCAGAAAAGTTGAAAATACTTGAGATAAGAAATAAAAAATACATACACCAGTAATAGAATATAAAGATGAATGGCAATTGTGTTCCTTCTGTGTAGAAAGCCATTTAGAAATGTCTAATTTAACCCAGATAATTTGAACCATTAATGTTAAAATTAAAACATCAGTATTGTAATATTAATGTTTCATTATTCATAATTCATTAGAATGATTATTCTAAAACTACATATTACCTAAGAATAATTTAGAATATTGATTTAACTACTTAAAATCTGTTTAGAAAATCTTTAGGTTGGAATCAATTGCTACTATATTAGTTTATTTAGCACAATTAAGAGAC
>NW_008343717.1:592566-606000 GCF_000622305.1 Nannospalax galili | reverse complement strand
ATATATATGTAATATGAATAGTGAATTACAAAAACAAAATAAAAAAAACACTTTTTATTGAATCTAAAGATCAAGATATTGAAGGAAAGATGTCCTGTGCTCAAGGCTGAAAATTCAGAAGGAATGATATACTCTGGTCGTATGATGGTTGTGAAATGTTTTCCTTTCAACATAGGGAAACAAAAAGCTTTAATATGCTTATGAAGAAATAAAATTGAAATGAAAGATGAAAGAATCACATGACTACAAAAAACAAGTATCCCTCCATGTCAGGAGCTATTGTCTCTGTGTTCTGTGTATTTAGAATATTTTGCTTCATAGCAGTGTAGAAAACAACTTCGCAAAGATGAAAATAAATTCTCCCAGAAGAGATCACTGGTTTATGAAAACGGATGAAATCAAATCTCTGAAGTAAACATACATCAATGTGCCTTCTGAATGTCTATTGAGTTACTACTTTGTAGCCCTAGTTACTCAATCAAGCTTCGCCTTTATCTTTAAAATTAGATAACATTAAATTATATGGTAAAATGTGTAAATGCCTAGATAATATCTAAAATTCCTAGAAAAGAAGCTTAGCAAATCTTTTTGGATATAACAGTGTGACTAACTACCATATGGATGTGCAAAGAATGGAATATAAGGCACATGAAAATGTATAGAGGTACTGAAAATGTTTTCCCTATGGTCAATGTTCATAGATTATGAAACTCATATAGCATCAAAACAGATGAGATAAAAATAAAATATTATTTAAAATACAATTGTCATAACTCTTCCCTATCCTTATCTGGAGAATGATGCAAGAATATTATCAACCTATCATATAATTGTAAACTTTTCTTTGTATCTATCTTGATGTTGGTTTGGTACTGGGGTACACACTTTCGTTTGCTTTCATCCTTCTTACCCACACAAAGTCTTAGCAAGGAAGGTGTCCATACAATAGTAGACTATAACTTACATCATGGCCATTCAGTTTTAGTACTGGACTAATTTACCTTTTCTTCTTTTCTCGGCCATACATTGGCCTGGAATTCAGATTCAGTGTGAGAGCTACTTCTATGAATCAGCAGTAGATAAAACAGCACTCTTGTCCTGTGCAATTCAGTGTAGTCACCACTAGCCACATGTGAATGCTGATCATTTGAAATGTGTTAAATATGGGTGATGAGATGTAGTTTAATTTTTACATAGTTTTATAGCTTAAGTTTAGAAGTAGTTGATTTAGTTATTAAAAAAATGCATCTATGCTTAAAACAACACGTGTGTCTACTTTTCAAACAAAATTCATAAATACAGATGTGAAGTATTTCTAATGAAATTTAATGTTCTTATTGTGATATGATGAATATTTTAACATTAATGATCTTGGTAGTTTAGTTTAAATTAAGCATCATTAAGTTTTTTTCACTTGCCTCGTTTTAATAATATATTAAAATCATCATGTAGGATAATCCTTACTTGTTCCTCCCCTTGGAAGGCAGTTAGGAAATGATGATTGGAGTTCATATAATACTTGATTAGTATCTCTGTTTAATCAGGACATACAATGCCCTGATTTTTCCTCTCTGATTCTCATACACACACACACACACCAAATTCATTTTAGCTTTATTTTATTTCTTTTTGCTTATGTTTTATGTGTATGAAAGAACTGCCTGCATTGCATGTAATTGCCCCATTTGCACACAATGTCCATGAAGGCCAAGAGGGGACATTAGATCCCCTGGAACTGAAGTTACAGACTGTCGTTAGCCACCGTGTGTGTGGCTGAGAAAAGAAATGGGGTCTTCTGCAACAGCAGCCAGTGCTTCAACTGCTCAGCTATCTCTCTAGCTTCGAACTGTAACTTTTTACATTGCAAATGTGATGACTAGAAAATTAAATGTTGCATATGCCATTTACATATCTCTACCATTATGTGCTGGTATGGGGAATGACAGATCCACAAAGCAGAAAGGCTTCATGGAACAGAAGTGCACATAGCTGTTAGCTAACTTCCAGTTCAACTGTGTATGCAAAAGAGAAAGAAATCACTAATTCTTTATACCACTCTTGATTCGATTTCTAGTAAAGCAGTTTTACAGTGTTTTAACCAATAATTGGCTTCACAGGATTCTTTGGAGTAGTGAATGAGATTTAGAATGCAAGCTACTTTGCAGTAAAGGCTCAAGCCATGTTAAGTTATTCTCTATGTTTCTCTAAATTGAAATTACATTCTCTTGAATCTGCAATTCTTTATCATTTCTTACATTTGCATTATATAGTCACACTGATATTCAATTTTATGCACTTCAAATAGAATTAAATTTTAATAATTTCATAGTGAAATCACTCATTCTACTCTATGGTTCAAAGCTATATCTACTATATGGTTTCATCTTCTATTGCTGTAAGGAGGAATACCAAGCACACTCAGATGCCCTTCCACCCCCAAGATAATATTTTCTTGTATTTTCTTAATTGGCACCTCAATATCTTGTATATTTATTTAATTCTTCCTGAAATATGTTTCTGCTTCCTTATCATCTGGTTAGATGCTAATTGTTTTCAGTGCAGCTCACAGATCTAACAAAGGCATTGCATTAGCTCGACTGTGAAATGTACTCAGAAAACCTTAATGACATGTTCCTTCACCATCCTGACCCATATCTCTATGAGGCTGTATAATTATAATTTCATTCTAAATGCAACATCTTTCTCTTATTAGATATCATGGGTTTTTGTCCATTACTCTTCACTCCCATTTTCTTTTTGCTAAGATGCACTTCCTCGAGGGAAATATTGAATGTATATTGGTACCTCTGCTGGCATCAAGGCAAAATTTCTAATAAATGCAGTAGACTGTGAATGACATAGTAGAAAACTGAGGAGTATTTGGTGTAACAATCTGGAAGAAGAATATAGAACTCTTACCAAGAAGGTAATTAGTAGGTGTTAAGATGTAACTTCAGTCTTCTAAGGTGAATGTTAGGGGGCATTGAAGAAAGTGGATTCTGGAACCTATAAAATAGGATAGAATCTTAAACCCATCATGTGATCCATGACAAGTAACAAGTCCACTATGTACTTTAGGATCCTTATCTGGAAATGGAGAAAGAAAAATGCCAGTGTATCTTATAAGTTCAAAGGGAAAATTAGTTGTATTTGTGCAATGGCTGGTTGTGTAGCAGTGGGAACGTGCTTTCCTAGTGTGCACAGGCTTGGGTTTGATCTTCAGCACTTAAAAATAGTTTTCAAGAAAATTTAATTTCAGAGAGTGTACAGCACAGTATAAATATACAGTGAATTTGTTTTTATACAAAGGCTTTCACTTAAAAGAACAGAATAGGGAAAGCATTTAAAGCAGCAACTGTAAACTAAGAACAGTACAATGCAGAAAAACATTGTGTAGCAGAGAGGGCAGGTGAGGCCACCTTTAAGATGTAGAAATAGTCTGTAAATGAGTGGAAGGAGGTAAAGAGTTTAAAATATAATATATTGTCATCCATTGAGCATAACATGCTTGGTCAGGGTGCTTGAATTATCAGAACCAGTTTCTTTGTTTCTAATTTTGTTTGTCTATTGTGCTTTCCAGAGAGAAAAATACTTAAAGAAATGAAAGTCAGTTAGTTGTAAGCAGCACATATCATGCCATCTCTATTCAGACCACAAATCCATGAATAAACCGAGGCACAAGAGATACGCTGTTGAATAAGGTAATACTAACACCTCATGGACAGAAGTCCTGTGAGGAGCCAACATTTCAAAATATTTAATGTCATGTAAATGTAGTAAAGTTTCAGTGAAGAAACTGAAAGTTTATTACTATCATTATTTTTATTATCAGTATAACTATGAAATCTATAAGAAAGGTCCTTTTATAGCCTCACCTAACATAGCATAAGAAAGGTGCTGTACAAAAAAAAAGTTTGTGTGCAGTTTTACTCATGCATTTTACAGATGGACAAAATGTATGCTAAAGTAAAAATTAAGCACAATATTGATTTCCATTTGAATCTCAAGGATGTAAAACTCATGCTCAGTGTGTCTATAAAGAAGGTCTGATTGTTAAAAGCTAGGGTAGTAAAAGAATGAAATTTAATAATACCTAGGGAATGGTTTATGTCTCAAAACATATTCCTTGAAATTGGGGCTGGAGTCTTTCAAAAGCTACTGGTTATGATGGAGAAAGGAGATGAGGATGAAGAGGAAGGGGATAGGGAATATTACAAGGCAGGTCCTCTTGGTGCTGAGGATGGAGGTGGTTGAGTTCACAGATGATCCATTATCACAGGAACTTGGTTATTGGCCTAGATGTGCAGGTGTTCAGAAATCAGGGGAAGAAGCCTGTTTTCTGAAGGAAAGGAAAGGAGACCATCAGTCTCAGTATACACAGTGAATATTCAAGAATACAGAAGTTCCACATACCATTGATATAGGGTAAGAACAGCTGTGGGCTCTGTGGAGATCCTCACCCCCTCTTCTCCCTGTTGTTGTGCTATGTCCACAATCATTGATCAGTTCCACTAAGAGAGATGAAGAAAAGAAAAAAGGAATTGGTTCCAAATCACCAAATTTCTATTTTACATAAGTCTGAAGTGAGTGGCTTAATGAAAAATTTCAGTAACTGGCCAAAATGAGCTTTGGAATTTGTCAACATACTTTGACAATCCATATTTTTAATGTCATTATTAGGGTGAATTAAGAGTTCAGTTAATTTGTTTATATATTTCACCCAAATATTGCTAACGGATAATAAACTTCTAGATGTTCTTGTTATATGAATCTCCAATCTTTTTATGTTTTTTCATTAATATTTCTAAAACTTATTTAGCAAAGTGAAGTAATGTTGATCTTTACATTGTTCAATAGCTGCAAACTTCAAGGGACAAGTTGATTTTAACAAATTTGTGAGAAAATGTTTATCTGGAAATGAGGTTCAGAAGCGATGCTCACAGTGTCTTCTTGGGCTATTTTCATTTTCAGGATCTTCAGTAAAAAAAACAAGAGATAATTCCTGTGTTAAGATGTGAACTGTGCTGTTAATACTCCCAAATATTAATAAAAGTTTCTACCCTGAAATGTTAAGTATCTAGTAAATATCCCTCAATAGAAAAGTTATCACTGTCAAAGGGAAAGTCGAAGCATGCTCTTTTTGTTTTACATTACATCATACTCTTGAAAAACAACAAATCAAGTGATGTTTAAAAACAAATGCAATATGATTTTTTTCTCCATGAATACTCCAAAGCACTGTCTCCACCCATTTCACAAATGATAGAACTCCTTCAAATTTCTGAACCACTAAAGGAGAGACTTTCAAAGAGTCCATGCAATAAGAAATTCTTAATGATCGAGTTCTTTTCTATTCACTCAGCTCACTCTCTAGCCCTAAGTTTTCTCTCGGAGCAGATACTGTCTCTTTCGTGTCACGTGGATTTCAAAGGGTGTAGATACAATCTAGCAAATAAGCTAAAATTTTCTGAGAAGTAGAAATTATTATTATTATTTTGAGAAGTGGGAGAGCAAATGTTTATATAAACCTTGAGTGGGACTTTGGTAGTTATCCAAAACCATAGTTTTCAATCTGTAGTCTTGCTTATGCTATATGCCACTCAGAATCAAAATATTTTGACAAGCACATTTGCAAACTCTACTTTACTTATAAAACTTAAAACAACTATTATGTTAAATATAAATTTAGATTTAAAATAGTTTCAAATTTTCATTTAATATAGAACTATTGGATTATAATTTTTATGTCAATATATAAAATTGGTTGACTGTTGTATAATTTGCTTTAAACTCTGACATTGCTTAGGGTACATTTATTTAATATACTTTTCTTGTAATTCAGTTTCCACTGATTATTTTTAAAAAGCAGTACTCCTGAAATCTTAGTCACTTTAGAATTTTTACAACTTTTTTTTAATAGCAGTGAAACTTAAAAGGTATCAGTTTCTTCTAGGAAAATATTATACAAAGAATCAGCCTAATATATATGTTCTGGGTCTGTCGTGTAATACAGAAATTGCAGCACTCTGGGTGAAGTGTAAATCATCTTATACTGCTTTAATTTGTCCCCAATGATTATGCATGGATTTTATAAATATTAAGATTTTTGTTTATTATGGAAGACTACTAGAAAAATTTTATGTCTCATACATAAACATCTAAAATGCTTAAGTATTATATCAGTGCTTAAAAATTGAAATAAATCTTGCTGCAGTCTTACCACTTCAATTTCTGGAAAAGGAAGGAACTAATATTATTTTAAGAAAAATACATTAGGAATTAATACTACAAATTAAAATTACAAATTGTACACTTACTTTTTAGTTTCTTCTTATTTCTTATATATACTTATGCATGATCACCTTGATTATATGAACTGTAATATGCAATTCCTTCATTCCGCCCAAAATTCCCAGAACATCTAGAGATAGTCAAGAACACCTTATTTTCTTGGTTACATATTTGGTTCAATATTTTTATTGACAAGGATTTCAAGCCTAGTTATTATTACATTCTACATTTCAAAGAACATGATAAATTTGTCTTCAGATTCAAACAGATCTATTTATAAATCCAATTTTCACCATATAATGTATTTTTAATAAGAATAGTAGCTATATGCTGAGTCTATGTTGTGGAGACAAGATAAGATGATCCAGTTGAAATGCTTAAAACAGTCTCTAAATGCAGAAGGGCTCAACCATTTGTTAGTACTGTAACTTAACTTCTTTGTTCCTTTATCTAGAAACAGAATAAAAGGCTTTACAATTAAAGTTATTGTGAGGATTAAAACATTTGCAAAATACTTAAACTCTGGATATAGTAATCATTGTTTTAAGTATTTGGATGTTAGATGTAGCAGGCATTATTGTTTATAGCTAATATGATTAAAATATATGTGCCTCTAATTATATTAAACTGGTATGAAACTAACAGCTGAGAAATATATCATTTGCTCTTTACATCATTTCAGTGGAGTTTACACTTTTCTCAAATTGATACCTGTCCTCCAGAGATTATATGAGAGTGGAACTGAGTTGCAATTAGTATGTATAAAGTCATCTTGATTATGCACAAAAGTAGTAAATGCATATTATCAACATATTCTCTCTCTATATATTTTGTAAAGTAGCAAGGGGTTTTATTCAGAAGCAAAGGCAAAGTACAGGTCATATATGCTGCAAGAGAGTGGTGGGTTACCTAAGCTAGATTATTCAGAGCATCGGGGGACTGTTTGGGGCCTCCTTTTATGAGGTCCAGAAGGAGGAGTTGGTTGTTAAAAATAGATATGGGAGTTTTTCTGTTCTGACTGATAGTCTTTCACTATGTAACCCTGTCTTCATAGTGCATATCCTTACTATAATGCACCTGATTTTAGTTCATATGCATGCCTAATCATGCATAGGGTATTTTTAACTAAAAGTTCACTTAGAGGACATAATTTACCTTAAGACATATACTTCCAAAATCAATCCAGGCTGGATTAGTCTACTGTTCCTGGTTCCTGGATGTTCCAGGATGGTTGACCATATTCTTTAATTCATTTATTATATGTGTTCATGTGAGTTTCTGTATAAGTGTGTGTATGTACATGCCACAGTACATATGTGGATCAGGGGACAACTTGAGAGCCTGAGAATGTCCATTCATCCTTCCATCATATGAGTGGGACTGAACTCAGATCATCAGGCTTGACAGCAGGTGCCTGAATCTCCTGAGTCAACTCACTGCCCCATTAACTTATTTTGGTATTCACCAAAATTTTTCTTTGTTAAATTTAGACAAGGAAAAAGTGAAAAAAAATCTCTTCATGTTTCACCTAGACAGATATTATATTCCTTCATCTAGGTGTATGTATAATTTGTCAGTAGGTTGTTGGACTAATATGGTTCCCTCTGTTTTTTTTTAACTAGCTAGGCATTATTTAATCTCTCCAACAAGGGTTGTTGGACTAATATGGTTCCCTCTGTTTTTTTTTTTTTAACTAGCTAGGCATTATTTAATCTCTCCAACACTTCCCACCATGGTTTCCCCATTTAAAGTGCCCCCATGTTTTCCATTTCTCCCTTAATAATACACTTCTGCTATGGCCCCACCTCTCTTGAGCTCCTTCTTTCCCTTTATCCCAATGGTTCCTTGTATAACCCTCTTTCCCACCTCCCCTTAAAATAACCCCATTTTTATCCATATCACCCATATTAACACCTGTTTCCTACTGTTCTCTTTCAGATTCTTTCTTTTCCTTTACCCCCCTGGTTCCTTTTCATTATCCTGGTTCCTGTACTTATGTCTGGATGCACACTCACTTGTAAGGATTTGGTGCTAGGATCCACACATAAGGGACAATATAACATCATTTGTTTTTCCTGAGTCTGTTTTACTTCAGTTAATATAACAGTTTCTAGTTCCATCCATTTACCTCCAAATATAATAATTTCATCTTTCTTTACTGCTAAGTAAAACTCCATCATATAAATGAACCACATTTTCATTATCCGTTCATCAGTTGATGAACACTTAGGTTGCTTCCACCTCTTAGCTATTGTGAAAAGAGCAGCAACAAACATGGATGTACAGTGTCTCTTAAATATAGCATGAGTTCTGTGGGTACATGCCAAGGAGTGGTATAACTGGGTCAAATGGCAGGTTCATTTGTAGTTTTTATAGAGTTCTCCACACTGCTTTCCATAAGGGTTGAACAAGTTTGCAGCCCCATTAGCAGGGGATGAGCGTTCCACTTTCCCCACATACTTTCTAGCATTTGGTATCATTTGTTCTCTTGATCTTAGCCAGTCTAACTGGGATAGGATGAATTCTTAAAGTGGTTTCAATTTGCATTTTCCTAATTAATAACAATGTTTAACACCTTTTAAGATGCTTCTTAGCCATCTTTATTTCTTCTTTTGTGAAGTCTGTTCAGTTCCTTAGCCCATCTTTTAATAGGGAGTAATTTCATTTCTTGATTCTTTGTTTTTGAGTTATATATTCTTGATATTAAACCTCTGTCAGATGTGTTGCTGGTGAAGATTTTCTCCCATTCTGTGGGTTTTCTCTTCACTTCCTTGATTGCTTCTTTTGATGTAAAGAAGCTTTTTAGTTTAATGAGGTCCCATTTCCCTACATCTATATCTTGCAGGTTATTGCCAATGTTTTCTTCTAACAGGTTTAGTTTCAGGCTTCACATTGAGGTCTTTGATCAATTTGGAACTGACATTTGTGCAAGGTGACTGGTAGGGGCTTAGTTTCATCTTAGGTGGAAATCCAGTTTTGCCAGCACCATTTGATGAACATGCTGTCTTTCCTCCAGTGAATGTTCTCACCTCCTTTGTAAAATACCAGCTGGTTGAAATTATATATACTCGTATTTGGGTCCTCAATTTTGTTGCATTGATCTATGGGTCTATTTTTCTGCCAGTACCATCTTGTTTTCATGACTATAGCTCTGTAATACAGTTTAAAATCTGGTAGAGTAGCCCCCCCAGCATTGCTCTTAGTGCCTGGGGTTGCTTTGGCTATCTGAGGTCTTTTGTGCTTTCATATGAATCTTAGGATGATTTTTTACAACTCTGTGAAGAATGTATGGGGGTTTTGATTGGCATTGCATTGAATATATAAATGACATTTGGTAGGATGGTCATTTTTATAATATTAATTCTTCCAATCCATGAGTATGGGAGGTCCTTCCATCTTCTGATGTGTCTTCCTCAATCTCTTTCTTTAAAGATTTAAAAATTTTGTTGTATAGGTCTTTATTTTCTTTGGTCAGGTTTATTTGCAGCTGTTGTGAACAGGAGTGTTTCCATCTATCTATCTATCTATCTATCTATCTATCTATCATCTATCTATCATCACTCCATCTGTCATCTAATTATATATCTGCAGCTATTTTGAAAGGGAATGTTTCAATGTACTCTTTCTCTGCTTGTTATTGGTGTATAGAAAGGCTACAGACTCTTGTAGATAAATTTTGTAACTTGCCACTTTACTGAAAGTCTTACTCATATCTTGGAGTTTTCTGGTTGAAATTCTGGCTTCTCTTAGATATAATATCATCTTCAAAAAGGGAGAAATTGATCTCTTCTTTAGCAATTATTAGTCCTTTAATTTCCTTCTCTTGTCTTATTTCTCTTGCAAAAGTTTTAAGCACTATGTTATAAAGGAGTAGAGAGAATGGACAGCCTTGTCTGGTTCCTGATTTTAATGGGACTGCTTCTAGTTTTTCATCAATTATGATGATGTTGGCTGTGGGCTTGTATATTGCTTTAATTATGTTGAGGTATGTTCCCTCCAGTCCAATTCCCTCTAGGACTTTGAACATAAATGCATGTAGAATTTTGTCAAAGGCCTTCTCTGCATCTATTGAGATGACCATGTGGGCCAAATTGCTTTCATCTTGATGTTCAGGGGTTCCCACAGAGGCCCAAGTCAGATGAGGATCAGATGTTCTCGGGCTTTTTCCTAAGTTCTGGATCCCTTCAGGAAAGATTCTGGACTCAGGAATTTGGGCGCTGAGCTGGCCTGGGCCCAGGGCCCAGGAATGATGCTGGACCCAGGAAGCTGGTGGCTGAGCCACCCAGGGATGCAAAGGGAGGTTAGGGCTGGAATCTGCCCCAAGAATTGCAGGTGTCTACAGGGAGGAATTAGGTTGGTCTGTATGCACAAGATCAAGAAGCAGTGGGGAGTCTAAGCCAAGAGGTCAGTCCAGAGGTCTGAGGTTCCAAGACAAGAAACGGGCCAGTTCCCAGGCTAGGAGGAGACATGGGGTGGGGGAGCTGGAAGGGTGAATGAGGCTGGGTGAGTCAAGGCCGCAGAACTTACCCAGGAAAGACGCTGACCCCAGAAAGCTGGTGGCTGTGCCGCTCAGGCATGCAAAATAAGATGAAGCTCGGCTTATTCATTTTTTACTACGGAATGTTGGACTATTTCATATATTATTTTACTAATTATATTTATTTGTGAATTAAGCCTTATGTTCAACCGACAGATATCGGACATCTGGATTTTATTATAATAATGTTCTTTGACATCCCAAAACTTTAATATTCAAAGTATTTTATCTTCAAGCTAAACTGATCGATCATGCCAATGCAAAAGCATGAATTTTTCACTGGAAAATGCTTAGTGATGAGTTCATTTTAAAGCAGAGGACACGAGTGACCTTGCTTTTCCAGTTTTCTTCTATTACCTAAACTTTGTCATCCCTTGAAGTGACTGCTATGTGTTGTTGCTGCTTAAAGCCCTAAGAAAGTCATAATGCATTTCTCATGATATCATGGTCATAACAGAAAGATTTACTACAAAATAATATGCCTAATATGATCTCATATTTACTTATACTTTCTATTTTACATGTGAATTGATATATACACCCACATGCAACCACTTACTTATAGTAGGCTTGTGTTTTATTGAATGAAATCATTAATGATACATAGTCTAGTAGGTATTTAGGCAGATTATCTTTATATATGTATAGAAAATCAATTTTAGATATATTGTTTTATGTTCTATGCATTTATGACATATAACATTTTTATCTAGAAAACTATCACTAAATAAAATTTTAGAAAGTCTTATTAGATACCATAATTTAAAAAAAACATACTTGAAAAATCCAGCATAACTGTATTTGTGAATGTGACATAATGAATTTTGATTAGAAATAAAAATAATAAAATATAACTCTGAAAAGTTGAGCAGTGGGGCAGCACATGTAGTAGATATGAATCAAGTTCTTTTCATCCCCTTTCTTTAGCATTGCAAACATACTGAATCTCTTCCCCAACTCCATCAGTCTTTTCTATCTTCATCTTGACACATCTCAAGTGTTGAAGTTTAGAAAAAGAGAAAATACCAGGAAAGTGAATAGTACAAAAAAGTAAAAAAGAGAGAATGTGGAGGGAATATGCTGAAAATGTGGATTAAAACAATGAGGGTAACATATTCATTACAAAAGAGGATTTCTCAAATAGTTGTGAAACAATTCATCAGTCAAATATGTTTTAAATTAAGCTCAAAGAACAATCTCTTCTGAAGCTAAGGGGAAAATTAAATTAATGCTTTAAATTTTCCATAGATTTTTCATTTTGACAATCAATATTTAATGATTCTTGACTAATATAACCTTCAAAAATAATTCTGACAGGGACGTAGTATTTTTTCTAAAACTACTATAAACAGTTACTGAATGAAAATTATTTGATCTTCTAGGTAATGTCTTTTTCATTTTTGTAACTAGTCCATTAAAGAAATCTTGCATATAAGTCCCCCTTTGGACCTAGGGCTTTTCTTATTCTCTGAAAATATTGAGAATTTTTAGCTTAATGTTACTCCTCACAACCCATAATGCCCCTTCAATTTTGTGCAGCAATGCTTATGACCATATTCAACCTTAAAGAGCACATCTTCTAAGGAACCTTCTCTAGAGACTGTCTTTGGCCCCATCCCCTCCTTTGTTCTCCTAGGAATGGTTGTACAGCATCAGCACCTACTGTCTTCTTTGGTGCCATTCTTTTCAGTTCTAATTACACTTACTTAGTTAGTATTGTTTATGGTGTTTTAACTATCCTTAAACTCAACATGACAGTTCCTCATCTTGTTTACCATTGTTTCTGCAATATGTAGCTCTCTTACCTCTGCATGTGATAGATGCTCATTAACATTACTAAATTCTTTTAAATGTACTGATGATCCATGCATGTCTGTTAATTGAGAAACTACTATCAAACTAAGTATTTGGTAGCTTTATCTTCTGTTTTGAGTCATTTGCTTGTCTCCATTTTTAGGACATCCTCGTTATTTCAACCAACTCTGCAGTGGACTGGATATAATTGGACTTACAGGCGAATAGTTGACTGCCACTGCAAGTACTAACATGTGAGTGTGGCTCTGTGGTTGGAGAATGTGAGACTGCTTAACGTGTCACCAAGAGGGAAGTTGTAAATTGAACTTACCCCTTGCTGGATAGGATGCTTGATGCATCAAAAACAAATAGCTGGAAAAAAAGATTCCCATTAGCTGATATCCTGAGATTAATACTACCTCTTCTCTGTAAAGCATGAAAGATTATACCTTTCTCTTGTGTTCTTCTTCTGGAAACTCCCAGGACCTGAATTCCCTGGTTACATGGAAGTTTAGAAGATTAGCCTGAGGCACTAGTGTGCAGACTAGGAGACTGGTCATAAGACTGAAATCATTTCATCATTATCCAAAGCAGCTCATAGTGCAGAGAAGTCAAACACACACACACACACACACACACACACATACACACACACACACACACACACACACACACACATACACACACACACATGAAAATTTGCCTGAATGTAAATTATAACCTAAATCTTCTTTTTTATTAGTTTTATTTTATGTGTATGAATGTATTGCCTGCATGTAGGTAAGTGCACTTGTGTCATGCAATGTCTGCAG
>NW_008343717.1:575146-592408 GCF_000622305.1 Nannospalax galili | reverse complement strand
CATAAGAAAGATATGAGACTGCAGTGTTTTGATGTAAAGTTAATTTCAGGGCAATATTTTTCTATGCTTAATGCTTAAAATGATAGGGCATCTATTAGATACAAAATAAGAAAAAACAGTCTGTCCATTGGTAATATGTCTTAACTAAACAATCAAAAGAAATGACCTGTAGAATTTTAAACTTTAAAAGCAAAAGTAAGCATTATGAGGAGAGACAGCTCTGCTAGTGCAAAAAACTGAGGTGTATCTGAACTTTTTGGCTGTCACTGATATTTCAATGATGACTAATTCATGGGTGCATGTCAAAGCTTGATTAATTTATGACCTGAAGCTTTGCAGAGGATATCAGATATTCTTGGAAGACCAAGAACTGGAGGAAGAATGCTTCCACCCTGAGACTTTCCCTGCTCTCTGCTTCTGTGGTCTGAGTTGACAGGGTATGCTTCCCTGATTAATTAGCAGTCTTGGAAACATAACTAAAGAGTTCTGTTTCAGTTTATGGGCACAGGAGTTTCTCAGCACTGTAAGCTTGGTTTCTTTAGGTGGTAACATAATGTACCCTTGGTTATTCCTTGGTTAATTTCTGTTGGTAAAGTAATGTATCCTTGGTTATTCCTTGGTTACTTTCTGTTGGTAAAGTAATGTATCCTTGGTTATTCCTTGGTTACTCCAGATCTGCTTTCTATATAAGCTTGCTTTAGTTCATAATAAACATGCACTGGCACATAAACCTCTGCATTCCCTGCATCCTGATTTCTTCTGCACCTATCCCTCAGGGTCCCCAAGACCTTTAGGCTTGGACTGTGGTCATTACACTGTGACAGCTGGCACCAAAACAGGGACCCCCCGACATTGCACCCAGAGGAGGTGTTGAGGATAGAGCTGCAGTTTAAGTAAGTATAATGGGACAGGGTAAGTCTACTCCTTTTGTTTCTTTACTTTCTCAGGTGGAAAAAGCACTAAGAATACCTCTTGATTTTTGGTCTGTGTGGACATTCATTAGAACAACTATTACACTAATTAATCAAGATCCAAATAGCTTGTCACCAACTCAGGTTTTTTGTACTTCTAATGAAGCAGTTAATCTCTATGAAGTTCCTGAGGAGTTAAAAAATAAATTTGCTAAAGACATTCAAGAGCTTATACTTCTGCAAGGAAGGAACCTTTAGTTCCTCCTTGTCTGGCCCTAAGTCTTTCAAGTTCAGACAAAACAGAGGATTCTGATGAGAATTCAGGTATGGCTCGATATACTAGAAAGAAATTGCAGAGACTGGTGGTGACTAAGCCTAAAGTAAAAATGAAACCTAAACAAAAGTCGAGAGTAACAGCGGCTCTTGCAGTTATTGGCACAAACTTCTGAATCTGAATCCGACCCTGAATTACTTGTGCCTAAAGCTACATTTCCATTTATTCAACATCCACCTTCAATGGAATTGCGGTGCAACCACCTGCTTATGAAGGTATAGATATAGATCATATTACTAAGGTTTGTAAGGCAGTAACACTATACGGTCCACAGTCACTTTATGTGAAGGAAATTATTTTTGGCTTGGCTAATCATTGTGAGAATCTTGCTCCAGAGGATTGGAAAGTTTTAGGTAGATCATTGTTGAAACCATCAGAGTACTTTTCAATGGACTGTGTGGTACAATGACCTTGCTTCCTCAAAAGCTAGAGAGAATGCTGCTTCTCCTGATGCACATATTCGAGCTATCACCTATCTTATGCTAACAGGAACAGGAGCCTATGATTTGCCTGCCCAACATGCTACTACATCTGAGGCTATACATGCTCAACTTCAGGATATCTGTCATAAAGCTTGGGATCATATACAGAATGAGGGAGAAAAGCATGGTCCTTGGGTTAAAATTATTCAGGGATCTCAGGAGCCCTATGTAAAATTTTTAGCTCGCCTTCTAAAGGCTGTGGAACGTTCTGTTCCTGGGGTTGCTGCTCAAGAAGTAATTGTAAAAGTTATGGTCTATGAAAATGCAAATGAGGATTGTCAAAGAGCTATTTTAACCTACAAAAGAGACAGGCGACATTATGGGATATGCCTGGGCCTGTAATGTTCACTCTGAACAGAGAAAGACACAGCTTTTTGCTCAAACTTTGGCAGCTGCTATAAATCCTCAAAAGGGGACAATGAAATTGAAACTGAAATGTTTCAGTTGTGGTACTGAAGGGCATGTTACAAAGCAGTGCCTTAAGGTACCATCCCGACCACCAGGTAAATGTCCCCAATGTTGTCGTAGTGTGTATTGGGCTCAAGGTTGTAGATACTGATGGAAATCGTATAAGGAATATTAAACTGACACCTGTGTTTCAACCACAACATTCAGAAAATGAGACATGGGGCCTTCCCCGAGGCCCCTCAAAAGTGATCAGGGGCAGCCAACCATCTTTTCCCTCAACCCTGCAACCTCAGGTAGTGCAGCCATGGACCTTCCCTCAGCCATAACTGTAACAATAGCACCTTCTAATGTTTTCTTATAGAATGCCTATGCTACAATGTCAGGGATAGATTAAAAGTAGAGTATTATGATGTTGTCTCTTTGCATTTTCTTTTAGGTAATATTGTTTTCTGTGTTTCTTATAAGGAGCATTTTGTTGTATGAATTTGGATTAGGTACCTATTCCCCAGGTCATGGGTGCTTGGTCCGCAGGTTCAGGCTGGCCCCCTGACCCTGTGAAAAGAAACAGAAAACAGCAAAACAGCCTACGAGTTTGAGGCACTGTATCATTATAATACTTAAGATATTAATGTTATTTAGTAGTTTCATTATAATGTTTTTGTAAATAATGTTATATAGATGGCTACTGTAGGCTATGCTTAGATTGCTTCTGCAAATTAGTACTTGTTGCTTAATAGTATAGAACTATTAATAGTATATAACGTCCCAGGAGGCAGCCCTCAGAGGGTTGCTGTTTCCACAGTTGTCCATTCAGTTTCAACAGTTGTCTAATCTGGTTTCAAAGCTGCCCATTCAGTTTACTGTCCCTTTCCTTACTCTAAAATTAAATTCTAAATATTTTGACTGGCTAGCCCCAGTCAAATGATGTTTTATATATATATCCTATAGAGATATAATGGTTATCTTCTTGGTTAGTCAATAGCTTAATGATTTATTTGAATAGTTATAGTATTTGTATGTTACCATAGATACTTGTCCCAAGTTTGTTTGGGTTACTCCTCTATTTGGAGAACTCAATAATCATAGTATCGAACATTTGTTAGTTTGTTTTGTTGTCATGGAACTTCCAAATACCATTAAACACAGTGCTTCTGCTTATACTAGCAGATGATGTAGAAAATTTCTGGAATTTCATAAAATTAATTACCTTAATTGGAATAAAATATGATCTTCTAAAATAAGCTATGATAAAACATGCTAGTGAATATATTAAACATCTTACTAGAATAGAATATAATCTTTTAGGATAACATAATAAAATGTACTTATAGATGTATTAAAATGCATATTAAAAATTTAAAAGGAAGGAATTGTGTACCAGATCAAGGAAATTTGGAACTTTGGGATATAGAATCACAAATTATTGTAATGGTTTTGTTTATTATGAGATGTTTTATTACATAAGATTTTCTTGATTATTAATTTAGGATTATTATTGAGATTTTGTTTATTATTGATTTGCTAGATCTTTTTATTATCGATTTTTATTAATTTGTTTAGGTTTTATTATTGATTTTTTATGAGATTTTGTTTATTATTGTTTTAGATTTTGTATTATTTTATTAGATTTTGATTTTTTAAATTTTGTTTGTTATTGATTTCTTAAATTTGCTCCAAGGTGAAGTTTTATCTCATGCAGGTAAGTATTTTTACAGGAATCATCACTTTCGCCTGACCTGGTGAATGTCTGGATTAAGTGAGGAGAATTCCAAGACTGGGTACCAGGAAAGCTACTAACACTAGGCAAAGGTATGGTTTTGTTTCTATAGAAAATGGAGTCATTTTCTGACATCCCGGCTGATGGATCCACTTGCGGATGTTGACCAGTGAGGACAGCAGTATGGCGCAAAAAGGATCAAGAGATACCGCTCCAAGCAATGGAGGCATTATAGCTGACTAATAAACCTCGGCATTATCAGAAAAAGTTGTCATCTCCAACTTGAGGTCAGTTGAAAGCCTGGTCTTCCAAGGCTCCATCTGTGGTTAATCAATCAGGAAAGGGACTTACTCCCGAAATTCTGTTCTTAGCCATGTGTGCTTTGATTACTTGCACCTCTGCTGCTGAAACTGAGGTAATATATTGGGCTCATGTACCTAATCCCTCTCTCTTCCATCCCTATACTTGGAAGGAACCTACCATAGTGGTTACAAGTTTTCCTATGACTGTATTGTTACCCCCTTATGGAACAGGTCATGAATTAATCAGGCCTTGACAGGTGTAGTTAATATTTTAAGATGTGAAATGCAAATGAAAATGCCCTATATAGCCTTTATTATTTTCAATTTTATTGTATGATTATCTTTTATTGATGCCTGCACAAAGTGGTGCTTTACTTGAAAATAACAATGTTTTTGATAAAATATGATTTATCTGTAATTGTATAAATATATAAAATTAGATTATAAATATTTTGTATTGTTTTTAATTCCATTGTTGTGAGATAATCATTCACTATGTGAAGAAAATATGGAGTCCAGTGTTTAAATCGGGAAACAATGGAGAGAACTGGTGAGAGACACACAGAGAGCATTCTTGAGATGATCCTGTGCCTTCGAACTTCCTACATTCTTAATAAATATCTCTCATTAGAAATGAATTAGTGGAAAAGCATGTGACTTAAAATGAAGGAAACCCAAATTCGTTTCCAAATTTTCACTCTACTATGAAGTTTACTGGATGCTTGTTGTTTGAAAACAAGAATGTGTACTGCATGGACATGAACTGGAGCCTGATATATTGTGATAGAAACTGAAACTGGCATGGTACATTCTGCCCCCAATGAAGGTCATTGAAGTTTTAGTGTTTAGAGTCTCCTTCTTCTTTGGTTCATATCAGGACTAAAATTTAAATTCTAACAGTCAATAAATGTTCTTAGTCTGGATTTCTGATGTGAGCTGGAGGCAAGAGACTATTATTAGATGTCATGATCTGCCACGTTAAGAAGAGTTAAAGGAAAAATGAAGGGAGTAAGCATAAGGGAGAGGGCAATATAAGGTGACATTATAGACTTGTTTCCTGTGTAAAAGCTAATGAATGCTTAACCTCCAGAGATGCAGGGTCCCCCATCAATGGCTGATCCCAGCATGGTCTATCTGTGTAGAGGAAGGAGAATAATGAATTTATTTTTAACTAGAAGATTCCATGATGAGGGAATGATGGTGTATTAACTTCCTCAGAACTAACAGTTTGCCATCCTGGAAATCCCAGAATTCCCTGATGTGTCCTGCCTCAGGATGAAAGTCTCACTTCTGGGATGTAGTCAGTGATGGTGGGGAGACATTTTCTGTTGGGTTGTGGCTGTGTCTGAGTGACAGTGATCACAGTGGTATCTGGGACTGAACAATGTCCAAGAGCCTTGGAGATGAGCAAAGTCATAGTTTCTGAAACAACACACCCTTCATTGAAGTCCTCAATGCTCTCTTCATTGTCTTTACTTTTCACATTGTCTTGTCTTGCACTGTCTTCCCACTTCACATTTTATTCTTCATCATTTAAAAGCATAACAGTTCTCAGTCCTTGTTTGATGTGTTTATTTACTCAAAGTATAACAACATTAGAGACTATTTTCCAATGCCGAGAAAAAGGCTTTTTGCAAATGTCTCATGTTCTATCAAACACCATCTTTAGCTCCAGATCAGTTTTTCTAGATTTCTTATTCAGAAATGTATTTATTTATACAGTTTTTTAATACAAACTTATATTCTATTCCTAATATTAGAGTATTACCTGTGTGTCAAGAGGATGAGAGTTGATCTAAGAATTCCTTTTGGTAGGATAGATGTTACTACTTACTTCACAGAACAATGGAAGCCAGGATACAGTTACTGAAATATGGAAGTGGCAATTTAGAGCATATAAAATTTAAGTATTTCCTAAACAATCCATTATAGTGCAAAATCTTGCATACACTTGTCTAGAACATGATTTTATTAATTCTCTTTCATGCAATATAATTCATAGTTGAATTTCTCCATCGAAGGTTTGCATATGAAATAGCCCCAGTATTTACTGTTATGGAAGCATTTTTTTCTAAAGAAAATGCATGAAATTATTGGCTGGGTGGAAATAGAAGCAGATGGAATATTTTCACCTGGTAAGAATAATCAAGAAATTATTTCTATATGCTAAATGAAATGCTTATTGAGGGATGTCGTTTTAAGAGGACATCAGTGATTTAGTACTACTTTCAATACAGACAGTCCTTAAATTGTTTTGATTCCAACAAACATTTCTGATTTATGAAATTAGACTGAGTCACTGCTTCTCTTTTTCAAGTGGGAGCATGTCAAACTCCTACGGCATCCTAGTAGCCCGTTATAAGCAATTTCCAGAGATGAAGACAGAAGGCATGCCCTCATTTCCATGTATTGTATTGTTTGTTTCTGAGCAAGTACGTACCAACTGTAGGATTTTTACAACTTTTTACAATCCACTGAGATAGCCTGATAAAATAAAGAGTAAGAAATCTTTATTTAGTAGATTAAGTCCTGGTGAGATGTCCCGTATGCTGCACTGACAATGCATTCACCAACGGCTTCTATTGCATTCATGTTCCACTTTTTTTAATATATATTTTTAATTTTTTAGAAGAAGCATTTCATAACAGCTTTAACATATTCATTGTGTCTAGTATAGAGCATTTTTAAAAACCAAAACAAAGAACAAACAAACAACAAAAATACCAATCCCTGTCTCTATTCACCTTATTCTTTTTTACCATGGCAATTTTTTTGGCAATGTAATTGATAGTCTCAGGGGGATTTTTTCTGAAAGCACCTAGAAAGACAAGCCTTTCCTTGAATGTTTCTGTTTTAGGAATGTCTTTCCTTTGTCAAACTTAAATCGGTCATATATCTACACACACACACACACACACACACACACACACACACACAATCACGTTGCCAGTTATTACAAAATGCTTAATGAATTGTATTGTAAAATGTGACATAATTAAGCATGCTTCTTTCAAATATTATTTGCATTACTTGACAAAAATTTAAAAGTATAGTGGATAAATAATCTAAAATTCCTTAATATAAATTTATAAATGCATTCTGTATTTAATCTGTTTATTCCCCATTGAGTAAAAACACAAGGGTTTTGGCAGTGGTTCAGTGGTAGAGCTCTTGCCGAGCATTCACTCGGCTCTGGGTTAGTTCTGCAGCATCGCAAAGCAAGCAAACCAATGAACAAGCAAAGCACAGCTGGGGATTTCTATCCCTGTATTTCTTCTCTTAGGTACTTAAAATTTTTCTGGCACCTGAAATAATCCAAGCCAAATATACCTTTTGAGTTACCATGAACTCCATTTTACAGAATACAGAGTGGTACAACAAAAGGTAATTAATTAGAAGAAAAGAAGAAAAAATGCTGTCAAAGTAAGAATTAAGAGCTGCTGGCACAATCATCCATGTATTTCGTTAGACCTTACTTTATACACACATACATACATACACACATGCAAACACACTTGTGCACATACATAAATACATATGAACAAGCTATCTCAAACATGAAAGGATTTTCCTGAATGACACTACCATTAAGCTCAGAGATGACATGCCTTTATGTGAATACAGACACAGCTAGCTGAGCTCCCAGTTAATAAGTTCCATGCTAAAGGCCTGAAAATATTCCTAGAATATAGGAATATAATTTTGCATGTATACATGAACAAGTCCATTCAAATTATGCATATTCATCCATAAATGTAAATGTGTGTAAATGACTATTTAATAGAGAATTAACACATTTTCTGGTTTTGCCCAAGGGTCATTATTCCATAAAAAAGGCTGCAGCTATCCTTGGTATAGGCATTGATAATGTAATTGAAGTGAAATGTGATGACAGGTATGCTTCTTAATACAGTTTAATATTTTTGTTATTATCATTCTGCTTCAAAGATTAAATTTCAGTTTTTCTATTTGTCCATTTTAGTAAGACTCTCCTCTCAGATTAGCTTCATTTAAATTTTAGCAAGAGGTAAATGTGAAAGCATCCAGACAACCTATTCTATTGTTAACAGTTATTTGCCGAATATATTCTTGCACAAATTACATTTCCACAAAACCATTTTCTATTATATTCATTAGCTCTATTTAATTATCAATACCATAATGTATTGACATAAAAGTTGCACTCAAGCCTAGTGAGGTGGTACTCAACTGCGGTCTTATTTGCTCAGGTGGCTGAGGCAGGAGAACCACTTATACTCAGAACTTAGAGATCAGCCTAGGCAGCAGAGCAAGACCTGAAAATCAGACAAGTATTGAGGAAACTTGGTTAGGGGGTGACCAAATGAAATTCAGAAATATAGTCATATTTGCTTTTAATTCCAGTCTTTACAAATACATATTATTACAAAGTTTGCAAATTCTGGCAGATCATTTTTATACACATCAAACTTATTCATGTATCATTCTGTGTTACATTCTGTAATTTGAATTCTTTATTTTAGGTATTATATTTTAGAAATTATGCCTCTTGAATGCTCTAGACTTTCTTCATTTCTTTTTCATACTTTAACATTTTATTATTTATTTATTTATTTATTTGTGTGTGTGTGTGTGTGTGTGTGTGTGTGCATACCAAGGTGCATATTTATTTATTTATTTTTGTGTGTGTGTGTGTGTGTGTGTGTGTGTGTGTGCATACCAAGGTGCGTGTGTGAATGTCAGAGGATACCTTGAAGGAGTCAGTGTTTTTCTTCTACTATGTAGGTTCCAGAAATTGAACTAGGTACTCAGGTTTGGCAGCAAGCACCTTTACTGGTGGAACGATCTTGCCAGCCTCCTTATTCTTTTAGAATATATTTCATTGTGTAAATTCAAATATAATTTCACAAGTCTTGTTACTATATAGATGCTTTGTATTGTCTTTGTATGAATATATCATGAATGAATAGAATCAGACCACTGGATTAGAAAATGTTTGCATTTGTAGTTTTCAAAGATTTTCATTTGTCCTTCAAATATTTTGTGTTAATTGATACTTTGTGTGTAATATGAAGCCTATGTAACCAATATTTTATATTTGAAAAATATGATCATCAAAATGATGTTGTATTATTTTTTGAAACATTGTGCACCATTTAATATACTGAGTAATCAGACCACTGGATTAGAAAATGTTTGCATTTGTAGTTTTCAAAGATTTTCATTTGTCCTTCAAATATTTTGTGTTAATTGATACTTTGTGTGTAATATGAAGCCTATGTAACCAATATTTGATATTTGAAAAATATGATCATCAAAATGATGTTGTATTATTTTTTGAAACATTGTGCACCATTTAATATACTGAGTAGGCAATTTCAAATGACTGTGAATTGCTAGTATATGTCCTTTATCTACTTTTTATTGGTAGTTTTTTTTTTTTTCTTAGTAGCTTGTAAGGTATCTATCTATCTATCATCTATCATCTATCTATTTAAAAACTGAAATATAAAAGCTTTTAAAGTAGATAAAATAAGTAAATAAATATAAAAGTATGAATGGAGTATGTTTAACACTTTCTTTATTGTTCAATGTACTATCTTGATTTGCTTGATTTATAGACGCCTTATGCAGTCCTTTGAATTGCTCCCTTTGATACTTTACAATACTTGTGTATTGTAATTTATCTCTTATATATTAACAAAATTATGTATTAACATAAGAATATAATTTACCTTTATAACCACCAACTTGATGATTACTCTTATTATTTCCACGGATAACTTTAGGTATTTCATGTTTATAAAGATGCACTAGAATTCTATGATATCATATTCTCTCTTTTTTTCTTTTCCCTTGCTCACTCCTCTCCTTCCTGCTTCTTCTCTTTTCTTCTTTAGATATGTTTCAAGGAACGAGTAGACTGCCAATGGAGGTGAATTTCCTTTCTCAGTCATGGTTGTGATAGCCAAGGCTACAGGGAGCCATCAGTCCACATGTTAGCTTTCAGCCCTATGACTAGATAGAACAGTAAAACTACTGACTTTTATCCAGGCGTATTTGCTGTGAGGCTTTAGTTCATGTCTTGCCACCCTTTTCCTCTCAAATTTGGAAACTTGATCTGTCTATATTGATATCAAGAGAGATATACTTTATAATTAGAATTTAAGCAAGAGAGAGGAATCTTTTGCTTTGTCAAGAAAGTAGAGTTTAAGTTTGAAAATTAGCAAACAAAGTATTAAGTCAAATAACATTATTTTTGAGGAACTGAACATTTATCTAATACCTGTTTATACTGTAGTATATGCAAACCGTTTTTTCTTCTATTCCATATAGCATGTTCTGTACAGTTGTAGACTTGGTATGCCTATTCACATGTAATAAACCAATGTACACTTCCATTTTAGGGGAAAAATGATTCCAGATGTGTTGGAGAAAAATATATTACAAACTAAAAGAAAGGTATGTTTAACAATTTCATAAACTAGCATACTAATGCAACTTTATGGTCTTTACCCAATTTCATTTGTGGAAAACAATTTATAATTTCCAAAAGATAGAAAATAGTTGTGAGTGTAGGAATTTCTTCATAAAGTTCCAGTGATTTCCAAAAGATAGAAAATAGTTGTGAGTGTAGGAATTTCCTCATAAAGTTCCAGTGCAAAAAAAAATAGTCACATTTTCGTATTCTCTAGCAACATTGTTTCTATTAAATTGGCAGGAAATGTTATCGTTACATTTCCTGTGTAAAGGAATTTAACCATCTCTATTTTTGTAGTATTATTTTCTTAGAAAATTCATAGAGGTAAGAGTAAATAAACTCAGAAGGGAGAGGTATTAAATCTTCTTACACTTAAACTATTTGCTCCAGTGCTACATGCAACTCAGAACACTGGAAGTTATGAGGCCTTTATTGCCTTAATCAAAGGTGCCCAGTTCCCTGGCATCTAGAAATGTAAAAACTTCAGTAATAATATTGCCATTCTTGGGGACATAGTGTGGTAGTAAAATGACTCAGGTTTTGCCATCTCAGAGCCAAAATCTATTCTGTGTCAGTGCCACAGTGGGAAGCACGGTATATAGTGCCTTTGACCCACTGCATGACATTGCTGACATCTGTGAGAAGCACCAACTGTGGATGTATGTGGATGTAAGATGCCACCCCCTTCTCAGATTTCGTGAACCCAATCTGGTATCACACTCATTCTGTAGCTGAGAATGATGAAATTCTGAACCTCCAGACTTCACCTCTAAAGTACTGGAATTACAGTCATCCCTGGGGCTTTGCAGTGCTGGTGATCAAACTCAGGGTTTCATTCATGCCAGACAATCTCTTAGTAACTGAGCTGCAACTCCATCCTAATTAACTACCTCTTTTGAGCTGGATATCAATAGCCCGTTAAAACCCTGAATAGTACATACAACCTGTATGAATTCTTAAAGGATATTGGATGCACTATAAAAATTTTTCTGTATTTCAATGTTGATAATGAGTTCATGGAAAGAAACAACAGTCTTATTTGGGTAAATCACTTTAAAGTGATCTTAGTACATTATGGAAAATGGTAAAAATTATGAGTTATTTTAATATGTATAAATCTCTTTAAATATTTGTTCCAATTTCATTAGTATTGCTGTAATAAAACATCTTAAAAGACAAAACATTTTACAAAACAAATAATGGAAGGGGCAAGATTATTTTATCTTATAATTCCAGGTTACAGTCCATTATTGAGGGGAAGTCAAGCAGGAACTTAAAGCACCACATCCACAGTCAAGAGCAGAGAGAAAATAAATGTCTGGATCTTTGATTGCTTGCTCTCCTCTCAAGTTCACCTTACTGAGCTCAGGATTCTCATGCTTAAGGAATGGCACCATCCACAATGGGCTGGTGCTTCCTACATCAATTCACAGTCAAGACAACCCTCCCAACACATGTCCACAGACCAACCTGATCTAGAGAATTCCTCAATTTATTCTGTCTCACATGATTATGAGTTGTTGAAAAACTAACCATCATATATTCATCTAAAAATTTCAAACATAAGCATGAAAAAGTCACATACTTTATTTGAACTCAAGAGAAATTTTAGCCCATCACTCTAATACATATTTCTTAATATCAGTTAAGGAAATAAAAATATTTGTGCTCTTAGTTTAAAGCAATGACTAGGCAAGCATTCTTTTGGCTTTCATTGCAGTTGGACAAATTTTAAACTGTGTCATATACTGGGCACTTTTTTTCTGTGGTATAGCCAATTTTAATGCCAATTTTTTTTAAATGTCTTTGGATATTATACAGAAGGTGTCTGCTAGTGTTAATTAAGAACCTAAAACATGAACATGTCATGAAAAGACAGTCAAAATTCATACAAGGAAAATTTTAAATGCATTATTCTTTAAGTAAGATAATTATAGCCTCATTTATAATGATCTAGCATAGCAATTAAATCCTAAAAATTAACTTTGAGAATACAATTAATGTAGGAGTAGTCTTCATGATTTAAAAACATGATTTATGAGAGTGTAAGTCCTTTAATCCTGTTATAAGCAGCTTGGGGAGGTGGCCTGCTGCTCTCCAGGAAACATTCCTATAAGGTCAGTGGCATTGAAGTTAAGGCCAGCATTGCCTGTGAACTTAAATGTTCCACTCTCTTCCACTGGATTGTGAGTGCCAACTGTAGCTGTTTTATTACTTAGGGCCAACTCTGTGAGCTGGAATCCACACAAACTAATGGGTGTTCCTCTTCAATGCTCTGCTACCTTGATCTTGGAAAAAATACATGATTTCTGTTCTAAACTAGTTGTATGATGGCTGGCTTTATTATTATTATTTGATTTAATTTAAAACCAAAATATTTGTACTCTCACTACATGAAATAGGTTAGCAAAACATGCGCTCCAAGGATATTTTATTCTGTGCTGTATTAATCTGTTTTATCATTAGTGTGACAAAATACTTGACAAGAAACAATTTAAGGGAGGAAAAATAAACTTGGATCTTAGATGTGATAGCTCATCATAGCAGAGCAGGCATGGTGGCAGAAGCAGGTCTCAGCTGTGGTGGCAGGAGTATGATGCCACGGGCTCACATCTGGGTAGATCAAGAAGCAGCAAGTATAGTCAGAAGTAAGGCTGAACCATAAATCTCAAGGTCTACATTTAGTGACCCATTTTCTTCAGTGTCTTCATCTCTTCAAGGTCTTACAATGTTGCTGCCACCTTGGGATGAGGTCTTCAAATACATGAACATATGGTGGCATTTCACAGTCAAACCATAACATCATTAACATAAATCATAACAATGGACAGGAAGAAATTCAGTGTGTAGATAGATATATGAGACTGTAGATTGGGATGGGATCTGTAGAAAACCTGATTATTCAAACTCCTGTTATTCAGACACTACAGATGAACAAAGTATCGTTAGGAGTTAATTTTGGCCAACTGACTAATTTTCATCTGAATATAGAGTAATAGCTAAAACATACTAAGTGAGATGACTAGTAATAATATTTTTGGCATAAAGTCATATATTAATGGGGTATAAAATTATTTTCTGCTTTATGTACGTGAACTTTATGTCAATAGTGTTTTATATATATACAAGGATTTAAATTCACAATATCCTTTAAAATAAATAGAATTATAATCTACACTTGGAATATTCTATTTAACTGTCAAAAATACAAACTTATTTTTGCCTAGCTACCATTTATAACTTTTGCAAAAGTGTTTTCTTTCTCTTTCACTCGCAAACAATTCCAAGGGTTTGGAAGCAAACACAACATCTGAATTCCTACTATCAATAGCCTTAATCAACACTATTCTTTGAGTACTAGTTCTGCAGAGTCCTTCTCTATCCCCATCTAGGCCATGCCCAGCTCCTCAGATGGGAACTGTCAGCCCTGCTTTAGCTTTCTTTGGTTGGCTACATGGCAGGCAATGTAACTTCCATAAAGTGACAGCCGAGTCTCAGTTAATCCATCCTTGCCACTGATGTATAGTCAGATCCCAGGAATTCTATCTTAAACCATATATTTTTCCTTGAGAAGTTTCTGAGTTTATCCTCACCTTTTCTTCAATCTTCTGCTTTAAGAACTCAGAAATATTTCTGTAGAGAGCTCAAATTAGAGTTTCTGCTGTCTTCTCTGGTTTCTTAGCCTGAATAACTATGTAGAAACAACACACTGTATTTGTAGAACCATTTACAGATTCAGTATATTATTCTTTTTTAAAGGTCTTTTGGAAGCATGCAACCAGATGCAAGTAGAATATCTTTTCCAGCCAGATAAACTCTGCAATATTGACTTTGACACTGGAGACAAAATGCTCCAGTGTGGCTGACATGTTGATGTCTTCAAACTATGGCTGATGTGGAAGCAAAGGTAGGAATCTGGCATCTTCTACTTATTCTATTTTACTGAAATAGGAGAGGTGAAGATCATCTTACTTTGCATATTTGAAAAGAAATAGCTAAAAAGGAAATAGGAAATAGGAAAAAGTCAAAATTACCAGAAGAGCCTGGTGATTTTCATTATATGTTTGAGATTTTGCTGTTAGGATCATAAGGTACTAGACAACATACGAATTGTTGGGGTTCCAAAAAATTAAAATGTCTAAAAGTTGTCAGAACCAGTAAAATGCCTGGTTATATGAAATAGCCATGTAATTAGAGAAGAGTAACTAAGCAAGGTGGCATCTGTGGCCCAAGTTGCCACATTGACTTTTAAGTCAGAGTGAAACTATTCACCTGCCATGTTGATGTGAGATGATTTACTCATAGTAGTTTCCTGAGTGCTTCTTGGCTAGGCAGAAAGCTAGGCGCTGGGAATGCAGTGAGCAAAAGACACACATTTCCTTCCCTAGACAGTTACGTTGAGGAGGATGGTGATGTGGGTTGTGTAGACAATAATCAGGATGTCTTAAATAGCCAGAAATGCTGCAAACCAAAGTAAAGGAGGTTGGAGAATACAGTGCTGAGAGAAGCTCTTTGGTGGGACGACATGTATAGATGAAAATAATGACAGGGAAGAGCAAGCCATACAAATACCTGGGGAGAACAGAGACAGAAAATCCTCAAGGAGGAATATGGACTCCTGAAATAGAGGAATAGGAAAGCCATGCTTGGACTGAAAAAGAGCGATACTGGAGAGACAGTTCAAAATGAGATACTGTCTAAAGTATTGTGAGAAAGCACTGAATGAGAGAACAGGGACGGAACTGCAGTAGTGGAACCTTAGTGATTGAAATATAGAATTGATATATTTTGTGGTGTTTTTTGTTTTGACATGTGCCAGTGCCAGCTGGCCAAGACGGACAGTACCTGAAAGGGGGAGTGAGGATTGAAAGAAAAAACAAGAGACAGAAAAGATGCTTGGGAGGTATCTGAGGGTCAATGAGTGGTCAGATACTTCAAAGGCTTCTTTGATCTTTTTGTTTACCACTATTGCCTCAAGGTCAGGTGTTGTGAGGCTCTCCATATAAACACATTCCTCCTGATTAGGCAGATTAGATACTGGTGTGCATAACACAAACTCAGTAAACAAGCCTGCCACAGCTCAATGTACATAATAGACAAACAGCTCCCAACATCTCCCCCTTCATTTTTCATTTTTATAACCCCAGATTATGCTATATCTAGGACAGAAGGACTGTGCCTATTTTAGGTTTTCTTCTGCCAGAGCAAAGCCTTACCCATCATCAGCACGTAGCTTCCATTAACTACGCCCTGTCTTAGGTTGACTTTCTCCCAGAAGATCATACCCATCTTTGACTACTGGCCTCTGTTAGGGGAGGGAGCTCAACCCCCATATCATGCACAGCTGCCTTGACTTGCCACATGCATAAATAATTTTACTGCCACCAGATGAAAACAAAGACAGGAGGAAAAGCATGTAAGGTGGCTCTCAGCCTTTTTAGAATATCTGCCGCTGCTTACAGGGTGGAAATGCAGAGAAAATTTTTTGTTTTTTCTATTATCTCTTAGCAATAACACGTTGACATTGGTACACTATCCACTTTGTCCCACAAGCACACAGTCATCTACTTGTACACACCTGGACTTATTTTTAACAAAACAAATAGGCAACCCACTTCCCAATCCAAAATAATCATCAGGCGTTTTGAAGCAGGCTGAGCAATTAACCAAGAGTCATTCACAGTCACTACTATCTTTTTTTCCTCCTTTGGCGCTCGTCCTGCGAATCTCACCAGCCTTTCTGGCAGCCACCTGGCTCCATCTGCATCCTGTGGGAAAACACAAACATGCTCTCTTCCCCATATCAATACAGGGTCAGGGCCATTCCATTGTCCAGTTAAGGGATCCTTCCACCTGACTTGGGCGTAGGTATCCTGTGACTGAGGATGCCACATTCTGTCTGCTGCAGAGCGGTCATTTTTATCCAAATTCAAAAAGTTTAAAATGAAAAGAGTATGATTTAAAAGATTACTTGGTATCTGGGGATATAACTCCCCATTTTTTACTTTTTGTAATTGTGTTTTTAAAGCACCATGAGCTTTTCCCACTATACCTTGTCCTTGTGGGTTATACGGTATCCCAGTTTTATGCTCAATGCCCAATTGCAAACAGAAACGTTGGAATCCCTGACTGGTATAGCCAGAGCCATTATCTGTTTTTATAACGTTAGGGATCCCAGCTATGGAAAAGCAAGTCAAGCAATGAGTTATAACATTTTTTGTGGCTTCCCCTGTTTGTGCAGTAGCCATAATAAAGCCAGAAAATGTATCTATTGTAACATGTACATACCTTTGTCTGCCAAAATCTGGAACATGAGTAATGTCCATTTGCCACAGTTGGTTAGGCTTCAGCCCTCTAGGATTAACCCCATAATGAGGAACAATTTGTGTTTGAACATGTACATACCTTTGCCTGCCCAAATCTGCAACATGAGTAATGTCAGCTTCCTTAGTAATATGAAATTGTTTTCTCAAACTTTGGCTATTTTGGTGATGAATGGCATGAGAATTTGTAGCTTGCTCTACCTGAGTCAATCCTATAAGCTGAGTGGCTTTATCTGCCAAGGCATTCCCAAAAGCCAATGGCCCAGGAAGACCAGTGTGTGCTCTGAGATGTCCTATATAGCAAGGATATTTTCTAGATTTAATA
>NW_008343717.1:574117-575002 GCF_000622305.1 Nannospalax galili | reverse complement strand
AGTATCCTGTGACTGAGGATGCCACATTCTGTCTGCCGCAGAGCGGTCATTTTTATCCAAATTCAAAAAGTTTAAAATGAAAAGAGTATGGTGTAAAAGATTACTTGGTGTCTGGGGATATAACTCCCCTTTTCTTATTTTTTGTGATTGTGTTTTTAAAGCACCGTGAGCTCTTTTCACTATACCTTGTCCTTGTGGGTTATATGGTATCCCAGTTTTATGCTCAATGCCCAATTGCAAACAGAAACGTTGGAACTCCTGACTGGTATAGCCAGAGCTATTATCTGTTTTTATAATGTTAGGGATCCCAGCTATGGAAAAGCAAGTCAAGCAATGAGTTATAACATTTTTTGTGGCTTCCCCTGTTTGTGCAGTAGCCATAATAAAGCCAGAAAATGTATCTATTGTAACATGTACATAGTTTGCCTGTCAGAGCATAATCTTATATAGTCTGATAAATCACCTTTCTTTCTAAAAGGCCTAATAGCAGCTTGACAGGCTCCACTGGCATTCTCAAACGCAAGCTGTTTCACTAAAAGTAAACCTGCTTCATGGTCTCCCAGCAAGCGACTGGCAGTTTGCAGTAGTCAAGCTACAAAATCCTGATATGGCTCATCCGGACCTAGCCTGATCTTAGACAAATCCTCAGTCTGCCTACCACTAAACAGCAGTTTATACCAGGCTCTTTGGGCTGCAGCATTGATCTGCGCATAGGCCACAACATCGTACTGCAAATGCTGAGCAGTATCCCTATATTGTCCTTCACCAGCTAACATATCAAAATCTATGGGAATATTCTGCACTCTATTAGTATTCGCTGTCACCTGGCACTGTTCCTCATACTCAGATTGCCACAACAGATAATCTCCCCCTGAAAGGCAAGCA
>NW_008343717.1:573247-573581 GCF_000622305.1 Nannospalax galili | reverse complement strand
GTCTCCTCTCCTAGGGCAGACTCATCCTCAGGGTCAAGAGATCCCTCTTCTAGCCCCAGACTGGGGTCCTCATAAAAGGGTGGAGCTGGCTCTGGTGGAGCAGAAGGTTTGGTTTCACTTTTATCCCAGCCATGGCTTATTGAATTCTCCTCTTTAGTCTCAGCCTTTGCTCCTTGGGCCCCAAGCATATTTCTTACAAAAACTGAGCAACTGTTTCCTTGCCCCATCTTCTCCCAAGATAAATACTCACCACTCCCCAATTGTACCGTGTGCACTCAACTTCTCCAGCGGTGTCCTTCACTTTTTCCCCTACTTTTCAGGTCCCTGTTCTGGG
>NW_008343717.1:571506-573231 GCF_000622305.1 Nannospalax galili | reverse complement strand
GGACAGTACCTGAAAGGGGGAGTGAGGACTGAAAGAAAGAACAAGAGACAGAAAAGATACTTGGGAGGGTTAACAGTGGTGACTGCAGCCCTGGTTTATTTCAGCTCCACCTTTTTATACAGAAGAACTCAATTAGTTTCAACAGCTGTTTTTCCCACCTGAATCTGAGGGTCAAGGAGTGGTCAGATACTTCAAAGGCTTCTTTGATCTTTTTGTTTACCACTATTGCCTCAAGTTCAGGTGTTGTGAGGCTCTCCATATAAACACGTTCCTCCTGATTAGGCAGATTAGATACTGGTGTGCATAACACAAACTCAGTAAACAAGCCTACCACAGCTCAATGTACATAATAGACAAACAGCTCCCAACAGACATGTTGTAACACAAACTGGCTTGGAAGGCTTTTAAGTAGCCCAGCTTCATTTCAAACTGGCAGGGATTCTTCAGCCCCAAGTCTACCAGGTGATGGGATTACACGCATGAGATTCCACTTCCAATTTAGGTATTACTGTTATTCTCTCTCTCTCTCTCTCTCTCTCTCTCTCTCTCTCTCTCTCTATTGAGACAGAGTCTTTCTTTGACCCCAGTGCTCATTCCTGGGTTAGACTAGACTCTTGGCCACAGATCTCCAGAGATCTACCAATTTAGTGTCCATTTTTTCTGGCAGTGCTAGGGTTACACAATACAGAACCATGCTTGGCTTTTATGTAGGTGCTAAGGATCCAAACGTAAGTCCTCACATTTGTACAGCAGGCACTTAACCTGCTTAGTCATTTCCCCAGCTCCTTCTACATTATTTATTTATTTATTTATTTACTTATTTTTTATTTATGTATTATTTATTTGTCCTTGTGCTAGTGGTTAAATTGACATACAGTGAAATTGGAGGACTGTAGGAGGAGTTTGTGTGGGCCGTGCCATGTACATTACTCATTAGTTAATGAGTCAAGTTCTGTTATTGGTGAAGATCTTAAGAAGCAATGGAACTTAGGCTGTGAGGTTCAAAGTGAGGTTTTTCTGTGTGCAAACCTTTACTCTCAGGGAGGCAAAGGTGGATCTCTTCAAGTTCAAGACCATCAAGGTTTACATAGCAAGTTCCAGGTCTGCCAGAACTGCACAAAGAGCCCCTGTCTTTAAAATAGAAAAGAAAAAGAAAAGAAAGAGAAAGTGAGGTCTCAGCTAATATACTTATGAAAGGGTCACCACCTTAGCAGTAGTACCAGAGTCTGAGGACAAACTGAGGGACTAAGTGAGGGGTGAGTGAAAGCAGAATGGCCAATCTTTTTTCCTACTTCATAGACTTCCATTAAGAATAAATGAAGTCAAATGTGTGAAACACGTACATGCCTGGCATGTAGCAGATTTTCAACAGCAATTAGTTTGTGAACAGAACTGTTTGAAATATGCCAAGGGTTTTATCTGTGATGTTTCTGCTACACCTCAGATCATTATATATAATTTAAGAAATTCTTTCACATGCTAGATCAATCAAAAATACATGTAAAATATTTAACTTATTTGTAGTACAGAATACCAATGTTTCAAAAAGATAAATCAATTGACATCTCATTCCACAGAGAATAGGAAATAAAAACAGGTTGAAAAGAAATAAAGTCTTAGGAAAATAATAACTAATACAAATTTATTAAAATGAATGTATAATATCAAAAAGGACTAATACATAATTTGTTTTCTGATGTTACTTCTTTTAGTATAAGTTTCTAG
>NW_008343717.1:506802-571344 GCF_000622305.1 Nannospalax galili | reverse complement strand
TGTCTCTGCAATAGGACGAGTTCTTTGGGTATATGCCAAGGAGTGCTATAACTGGGTCAAATGGTAGGTTCATTTGTAGTTTTTTAAGAGTTATCCACACTGCTTTCCATGTGGGTTGAACAAGTTTGCAGCCCCACCAGCAGTGGATGAGTGTTCCCCTTTCCCCACTTCCTCTCCAACATTTGATATCATTTATTCTTTTGATCTTAGCCAGTCTGACTGGGATATGATGAAATTTTAAAGTGGTTTTCATTTGTATTTCCCTAATTACTAGTGATGTTGAACATCTTTTAGATGCTTCACATAGCCATCTTTACTTTTTCTTTTGAGTTTCTCTGTTCAATTCTGTTCCTAGCCCATCTTTTAATTGGGTTACTTCCTGTCTTAATTCTTTGTTTTTTGAGTTATATCTTCCTGATGGTACAACCTCTATCAGATGTGTTTCTGGTGAAGATTTTCTCCCACTCTGTGAGTTTTCTCTTCACTTCCTTTCCCTGGTTGCCTCCTTTGATGTACAGAGCTTTTTAGTTTAATGAGGTCCCATTTGTTGATTCTTGACCTTGTTTCCTGAGCAATTGATGTCCGGTTTAGAAAATCCTTTCCTACACCTATATCTTGAATTTTTTGCCAATGTTTTTTTCTAACAGTTTCAGAGTTTCTGGCCTCACATTGAAGTCTTTGATCCATTTGAAATTGACTTTTGTGCACAGTGAAAGATAGGGGTTTAGTTTCTTTTTTATACAGGTGGAGATCCAGTATTGCCAGCACCATTTGCTGAACATGCTGTCTTTCCTCCAATGAATGTTCTTGCACCCTTTGTCAAATATCAGGTGGCTGAAATTGTATGTACTCATATTTGGGTCTTCAACTTTGTTCCATTACTCTATGGGTCTATTTTTGTGCCAATACCATGTTGTTTTTATGACTATAGCTCTGTAATACAGTTTAAAATCTGGTATCACTTTTAAGTAGAAATTGCAAATAAAAGAATTTATATTAATACCCCGAATAACATGTTATTTTATTTTCCTCTCTGAAATAACCTTTGATAATTTAAATACAGGTTTTTTATCCTTCATTCAATCACTTTGAATATATCATATATATATTCAAGGTGATTAAATATATGTATATATATTTTGAGCAGCTCATGGTGGTGCACACCTTTAATCCCATTACTTGGGAAGCAGAGGCAGATGGATCAAGGACAGCCTGGTCTACATAGTCAGTTCCTGGCCAGCTGGGGCTACAGGGAGACCCAGTCTCAAAAAGACCGAAAAATGTCAATACTCACATACACTGACAACCACAGCTTCAGTGAATCTCTTCCATCCTCTCCTGTATACCTGTAACTCTATTTACTAATGTTCTCCTCTGTTCAATTACACTGTCCTTGGTCCATTTTTCAATTCAAGTAAAATTTTCTCAAATATATAGTTGATACTATGTTTATTTGTTTAAAATACTTGAGATAGGAGTTATGAACAATATCGGTGGAGATGGTCAAAGGAATTAAAAGACAAGAGTATGAGTAAGAGGATCACATTGTCAGGAAATCAAGAGATGTGAGAAAAGAGTTATTGGAGGAAGATGGTGAAAGCCTGTGTCATACTGTGATGCAAGGACAGTAGCAAACTCTTTGCTCTGTACTCAGTGCTTTATATGTACTACAGCTTCAAAAACTGAGTCAAATGCACTAAAAATAAACTAAAAATAATTCTGAAATAATTAAGCTGCTAAAGAATGAAAACAGGCTACAAAACTTGTAAACGTTTCACCTTTGACTTAGCCTGAGCTGACCAATGTCTGTTTCTGGTAGTTCCCACCACGACTGAAACGTATGCCAAAAAGCTTGGAAAGAAACCAAGAACTCCACAAGGCAAGTGGCATTTATTTTACTTGCATATGTTGTACTGTCTTTAATTTTTCATTGCTCTTAAACAATACATCTGAATTGTTCAGTTGTTTAATAGAGAGCTTCCTTCTTTTTGGTTAATTCACTAATTGCTTAATGTTTGCCAAGTGCATTAATAGGATTTAGGGTATAAAATGAAAATTACAGAGCCTGTCCTAACTGGGTACAGCCTTAGTGGTAGCAAAGTAGAAAATTTAGGTAGCTTAAATACAAAACAGCAATAAAAGAGGTAATTAGAAAAAATGTTATTAAATTTGAAATACCTTTCAGGCCACTTTGTGACTAGATATGGAGAGAGAGAGAGAGAGAGAGAGAGAGAGAGAGAGAGAGAGAGAGAGAGAGATCTAACTACAGTCTCTTTGTCAGTACTGAAAACTCTCAAAATGAATGCCATAATAATGAAGCTGTTGCTTCTTTGTCTTGCTTCTACCTAATAATTAAAGTAAAGGACAAATCACCATCACTGCAACTTACTTGCCCATGTACTTGTTCTGCTTTGTCTTCTTTATGTTGGCATCTTATAAGCTTATAACATTATCACCACTTTCTCACTTATATTGTTTTTACTGAAATTATCTGAGGTACTTCAGACAAACTAGAATCAGTCAAAAACAAATGCTATGATACTAGCTTTTGCTTGTTTCCTTTGTTTTGATTATGGAGACAGGATCTCACTATGTAGCCCAGGCTGACTTTGAACTTATGACGGCAATCCTCCTGCCTATGACTCACAAGTACTAGGATCACCACCTACCCTTTACCCAATGTTAGTTTTAAAGTGTGGTAGCCTTTTATATTATCAGTAAATTATAGTAAGTTTGTGAGTCAGAAAGTAGAGGTTTGTTGTTTTGCTTTCTATAGAAGTTGTTAAATACTTTATAATTTCAGCATTAAATGAAGTCCTTAATTTTTTCCAGATCATACAAATGTGACTTTCACTAAGATGATTACCACCAGCCGAGAGTTTGTGAGAGGCATGTTTGTGCAAACTTAGCAAGTTGGTTTCTATAGATGCTTACAGAGATCTGTACTCTGTGGATTTTGCATGTGCTCCTGGGTGGATGGCAAAGGGAGATTACAAAATATTTTTTAAATAGTACAGACAGCAATTAAGGCATAGTTATGTATACCTATTTGTGCTGCCATTTCATAGACTTATGTGGCAGTTAAATAACATGGCATTTATGATATTTTTTGGTCGTTTTATAGTATTTTAAAGATAAATTGTATGCAGAAGCAGGTGGAGAAGACTAGACTGAATTGCACAGAACCCTTTCCCAACCCCCCATACCTGCTTTGACTTTCCCAAGTGTTAGTGTAACTCTGTCTTATAATAATCACTCGACAGTGTACTAATGACATTCATTTGCATAGGATCACAGTAGGAACTGGACATGACCAACAGGCAGAGCTGCTGTTCTGCTTTCTTTTCACTTGCTGTGATAAAATTTCTTGACAAAAAGCAATTTAAGGGAGGAAGTGCTTGTTATTGCTCACAGTTCCATCTTAGAGTTCACCACTGAAGGGAAGCCACAGAGGCAGGACCCTGAGACAGAGAATCACACCACACCCACATTCAAGAGCAGCGAGGAACAAATGCACCACTGTGGCCTGTTTGCTTGTAGCTCAGAAGGCTTTCTTCAATGTTACACAGATCAGGCCCAACCCATGAAATGGTGCTGCCCATATCGATTACCATCAAGGCAGTCCCCTCACAGACATGCCCATTGGCCAACATGATCTAGATAATTCCTCACTCTCTTTCCACATAATTCTAGGTTGTATCAACCTGACACTTAAAACTAATTAGTAATGGGGTGAGGATTTAGGCAAGCTCAATGTTCCAGGTTCAGTCCTCAGCTCTAGAAAAAAACATAGAGAAAAAACTCACCAGCCCAGTTTATTTCCATGAAATTTATAAAAAAATTATATGTTTCTTAAATTAATGATTAAGTGCACTAATGATTCAACTATCTAAACACAATGCTAGAACACAATTTCACTTGTAAAGTTCTTTACTTACTTCAGCTTTTTGTCCCAAATCAACTATTTACCTTAAGAAAATGTTTGCTACTGTTCTTGGTATAGTCTAATACATTTGTGTTGTTTTGTAATTTGGCAACTGGAAATCCTGGAGTGATGTGAATTGCATCTTTTTTTAGTTTTCTTTTTTTTTTTTTCCTTTTCTTCACTAAGCTGCTTCATAAAAATTTCCCTCACATCTTTTAATTGTCCACAATTAACTTGAAGCCAGTGACAGCTATGTAACTATCCTGAATGTGAAGAGTATTTGCATACATTCTTTCAATAATATTTGCGTTTGCACACAGGTTGCTCCAAAGATTAATGCACAGATGGTAAAAGCATGCCCGGCCATGGTAAGCTACCAGCTATGTGGAGACAAAGTTAGTTTTTTCTAGATGGTCTTTTCCAATCCTTCCACAAGACCAACAGATGTTACTATCTTATTGAGGAAATAGAAAAGCTTGTGAAAGATTTATGATACTTCAATATGAAGTTAAATGTCACACATCAACACCAACTTTGAAAAAAGTGTTACTGAATATACAAGAACAGAGTAAAATACTGAAAATGATATTCTCTCTTTCAGAGCTTTAAATTCTGCCTTGTCTTGTGTTATTGTTATGTGAGATCATGAAGGCAGATCAATCAATTATATATATATACTGACTGATTGGATGGGAGGGTCACTGTCTCCCTCAGGCCCTCCCTTTTTATGGAGAGTCTTAGGATCCAGGTAGTTTAAAGTAAGTGGGTGAGAAGCTAGAGTAGAAGGCATCTATCTATTGCTAGTGACTCTGAGAACAAGCTTATCCAACACCCATGCATTAGTAGGGAGAATTAATATTAAATTATATATACACATTGAAGAACTAATATCAAAGACAGATATTTAGAAGACAGTAAATCAATCATTCAAAAGGTGTTTTAAGCAAAGAACTAACTTGGGCCAAAAGCCCAGGAATTCAATAACATTTTTGAATATCTGCTAAACATCAGCTGTCTTCCTTTATTTGCTTAGGATATATCCCTAAATTCCAAAGACAAAAATCTCTCCTTTTGTAAACAAGAGAAGTCCCATTGCAGACATTCTATAGTTTAAGAAATATTTGTAGGTTTGAATTTTTAATGATGACCTCATTGGCTGAGATCATTCTTAGTGTCATGTGGCAATTTCCAATATCTGATAAAAGTAAATACAGAAGCACACACATAAGTTGCTTATTTGGTTAGTATAGACTGTTCTATCTTTTGGAACAGAGAATGGGAAGAGGTTGATAGAGACTGAAATAATTGCCTTTGATACTTGCATTTTTACTAAGAAGTGACTTTAGTTTGTATTAACTTACCAATTTCAAATTATTTTTCTGCAAAATAATTTTAATTTCTTGAAAATCATCAGCAGTGCCATCCAAGAAGTCATTACCCACATTCTACACAACTGGACCAGTTGTTCTGCATTGATTCAGCATTTTCTATTTCCATCTCTTGAGATAATATTAGCTAACATTAATTGATCATTTGCTTAGTTTTAGAAGATATGATGAACATCTTGACTTGGATTTTTTATTTAATGCCATTTGTATAGTGATTCAGATGACTTATTAATTCCATTTCATGAATGATAAGATTAAAGTTATGAGTTTAAATGGTGTGTCTAATGCCATACTGTTGATCAGTAATAAACAAAAATCTGAAGCTGGCCAGGTTCCTTGTTTAGTGTTGATGAGATAGAAACCTTTCAAATCCTGCTTCATTCGTATATACATCTGCTAGCTGAGCCCTGTGTCACATCATTTAAGTAGAACTGTTTATTTAAGCAGATACTGGACTTTTCTCATAAGGTGGTTGTGAGGATACAAATACAACACAGTAGTTATTTCATGAGTTTTATACAATTTGAAACACTTTACATGCTTTAATTTTTCAGATTTAGATTGTCACTGTGGAGTTGAGAATATAACCCAGGGTCAGAGAACATACTCAAGGCTCTGGGTTTGATCCCAGGCATCACACACGAAATGCATAATGTTGGATATACTAGATACATAGATTTAAAATATTTAGGCTAAGTTAAAGTAATTTTCTGTGCCATAATATTATTATTTTTATATAGTCACAATTGCTCTAAACAGATAACAATGAACCTTCTGTTTTCTAAACTCTTGCATTTTTAAAAAGAAAATGAATGAAAACATCTTTAATTTTGACACAATAACAGAGATATGAATAGTCCTTCAATTATTTTTCTATCAAATAAATAAGACATTCCATGTCCAAATTTTTTTCTCAGTGGAAGTATAATATTGGTTGTGTATAATAATTTTGTGGCATGCATTTTTGAGAAATATAGGGAATGGCGGTTTAATTGTCTGGGGCAATATATTCTTTGATAAGAACTGTTTTTTCTTTTTTCCCCTTTTTCTTACATTTTAAACAGGTTTTATTCCAGTATCATGGGTTGAAAAATATTTCAGAAGTAACTTGTTTCTAAAGGAGAAAGGAAAGTGTTATTATCATTGTTTGTATTCAAATACTCATTTTAGTTCCCCATGGAAGGTAATTTTGTTTCATAGCAGATAAGAAAATGGTTTTAAGCAGATATTTCTTAATTTTATTGACATTTTATACATACTATAAACATTGACCAAAGGAAAAAAATCTCCTGCTGCAAGTATCATTTAACTAATTTTTTTTTTTTTTTTGGTCTTTTTGAGACAGATTCTTTCTGTAGCCCCAGCTGACCTGGAACTCACTATGTAGACCAGGCTGGCCTCAAACACACAGAGATCCGCCTGACTCTACCTCCTGAGTGCTAGGATTAAAGGCGTGTGCCACCATGCCCTGCATTTCATTGGGACAAAATACCAGCTAGAAACAACTTAAAGGGGGAAGAATTTGTTTTGCCTCACAGTTTCAAAAGATTCAGTCCATGGATGCCTGGTCCTAACCAGTTGAGTAGAACCTGGAGATTGTGAAGTATGTGGGGAAGTGCTGCTCATATCACAGCCAACCAGGAGAAAAACAAGTCAAGAAGTTCACAGGGATGATCTACCACCCTTTACCCCACACCAGAGAGGTCTACTTTCTTTGGTTAGCACCTACTCCTAAAACTTGCACAGCTTCCCAAGATAGTACTACCAGCTGGAGATCGAGCACTCAAAACATTAACCTTTGGGCATATTACATATTCAATATCTAGCACTGCATGGATTCTAATATTTTCACATATTTTATTAATGTAAACACTCAAAATTTGCTTTTAATTTTTGCTGAAAGAAATGCCCAGATTTTCAGGAGGTCTCTTAAGTGAGTTTGTGCTTGCCGATGCAGCCTTGAAATTCTTAGTGAGCTTGGGTTTGTTTTGGCAACCATGTGCTTGGGTTAGCTCAGTGACTGTCTGACAAATAAGACCAAGAATGAAGTTTGGTGAATAGTCTAAGTTAATTCCTCGAATATTTTCTTTGTAGTTTTGATGAGTGTAGTACTATGTTAGGATGGAATGGAGAAAATTCACTAACACAGCAGACTGATTCTTCTGAGCAATCTTTAATTTACTAATCAGGTTGCTCTCTGTTCTCCAGTTCCTTGATTTTCTGTGGCCTTTTGCCCAGGTTGTTTGCTTAAAAGACCTTTTGAATTTACTTGATTTACTTTCTTCTAAATATCTGTCTTTGATATTAGTTCTTCAATGTGTATACATAATTTAATATTCAATCTCCCTACTAATGCATGGATGTTGGATAACCTTGTTCTCAGAGTCACCAGCAATAGATAGATGCCTTCTACTCTAGCTTCTCACCCACTTACTTTAAACTACCTGGATCCTAAGACTCTCCATAGACAGGGAGGGCCTGAGGGAGACAGTCACCCTCCCAATCCAATCAGTCAGCCTTAAATGCATGAGAGGGAGGACTAAGGATAGGGACAGGGAAGCCAGAGAGAAGTAAGACACTTTGCCATCTCAGAATGCTGGTATCAAGTTGGTAAGCCCCTGCTGAAATGTAGAGAAAAAAAGACCAAGGTTGCCCATACCTTTGTAAGTACTCCCTCACCACCACCATGTGCTCTGTTAGCAAGCCCAATAAATACTTTTGTTCTCTAAACTGTAGTTTAGAGGAATCTTGTGTTGGTTTGTCATAAAGAACTGTGGGAGGAGGGGCGTGCACCAGGAGCTTAGAGTGCTCATCTCCCAGCAGTAAATTTAACTTACAGTGAGCCTATGTATGAGACCTTAATCCCAAACCAGTATTTAGAAGATAGTACCGTCAGCCTTATCCAGGGGCCCTGCTTCACTCTGAGCCTTTTTCACTTCCTCTAATTTTTAGAGCATCTAATTCTTTCTGTGACAATTATACCTATTCTATAATGTCCATCCCACAGTATACCCTCACTGATGCTGTTTCTAACCCATACCCACAGTTCTAAGTTACTCTGCCTGGGAAGGTAAGGGAAGTCTTTAGCAAATGTAACATTGTGATCAAAATGTATTTCTTGCAATCTCAAAAGTCCCCCATTCTCTCATGAATTTCTGCATATTTTCTTTATACTGGTAACACAGAGCAGTAGATGACAAAAGTCACCTTTGTTCTCATTTGCTTTTTGGTCTTAGCCATTTTGATTGAGATAAAATGAAATCGCAAAATGTTCCTAGCTGACCTGTAACTCATTATGTAGACAACCACAGACAAGCCTCAGTCTTTAGTGGTCAGCTTGCCTCTGCCATGCTAGAGTGCTGGAACTAACAGCCCATGTCACCATGCCTGTCATATGTAGCATTCCTAATATTCATGCTAAATTAAAATGGCAAATCATTTGAACAGGCATTTATCAAGATCTCAGGTGGCTGGCAAGCTCATGAAGAGATAGCACCAACAAGTCCCGTCTACCTCTTGTTTTCCACCCTGATGGATCAGGTGTGTCCCAGTTGGCTCTTACTTCCCATCAGCCCTGGGATGATGTGCCCTGAGATGATGTATTTAATTTTTTTCATCATAACTTTTCTTTATTCTTAAGAATACATTTATATAATTATATATATATATATTATATAAATATACATTTATATAATTAAATATGATCATATAGACTTCCCAGTTAACTCCTACAATTCTCCCCATCTGCCACCAACATATTCCCTTCCAAAATCTATGTCTTGGTTTTGATAATGTGCTAAATCTAATCAGTACTTCCCATATATGCTTGGGTGTGGGGCTAATCATGGAAGCGTGAAAAACCGACCAGTGAACATACCCTCAAAGAAAAATGATTCTCTTTTCCCCAGCTTCCAATATCTCCTCAGTAAGATATGGGCCTGAGGAGTCCCATCTCTAACTAGGGGAATTTTGGATGCCCTGATCTTTGAAGGTCCTACATGTAACCACAGTTGCTGTGAATTCATGAATGTAATATCCATGTCATATTTGGAAGACAGCGTCTCACAGCACTCCTCCCCATCCTCTAGCTCTTACCTTCTTTTGTCCTCCTCTTCTGTGATGAATACGGGGTGGTGGAGAAGTTGATAAATATATCCTCCTTAGGGCTGAGTCCTCGGTCTCTTATTCTCAGCACTTTGACCAATTATGCATCTCTGCATTGACTGCTGCCCACTGCAAAAAGAGGCTTCTATGACTAAGGCTGAGGGCAGCACAGGTCTGTGGGTGCAACATAAATATTTAGAAGGCAATTTGAAAACGTGACCATTGAGCAAAATAAAGATAAGCATGTTCTATCTTTATGGCCTTCCCAGCTGTAGCTTTTGATCATGATTACAGATTGGCATAAAATTCCATGCTGGGGAACAGATCTCAAATATAATCACAAAGAAGTTAGTTACTCAATAACAGTCATGCCACTTTTGCACAAGTGACACATCTTGCTTAGCAGGTTGGTATTAATATATGCAAGGTTCAGTATTGAGTAAAACAACTGATACCTTTTCTTACCTAGAAGCCTGCACAGAACCTGCTGGTATTATGTAAACTAGCCAGCTGGAAGAGTTTTCTGGTCAATTCAAGGTTGATTTATCTACGTCTTGCTTCCAAAGTGTGTGGTATCATCAATAATAGAGTCTTATCAGGTAGTTATGGTGGGTAACCAAGGAAAATGATAATAACTCATGTGTTTTTGGGAGGACTTTGGAGGACTCCTTGACCAATAACTCATAGGAAGGTATCCCATGACTTACAAATGTGCTTTATTTAGTTGTCACCAATATCTCACCTTTCCAACACACAGAAGCCTAGTATCTTTCTTTCTCATGGATATTCTAGACAGTCTTTCATTAGAAATAAAGGACTAATAATATTGACAAGAGTCACAAACGTATCAGCTTTATTTTGCTTTCTGCTACTGATAAAATCATTCTTACCCAAAGCAACTTAGAGAAGGAAAGCATTTACTTGTCTTACACTTCCAGGTGACAACCCATCACTAGGGAAGTTATGGAAAGAACTTGAGACAGGAACCTGGAAGCAGGAACCAAGAAGGAAGGTCGCTTACTAGTTTGCTTCCAGGCTCATGTTCAGCTATCTTTGTTGCACAGCCCAGGAAAGCCCTGCACCTGTCCAGGAAAGGCACCACTCACAGTGGTCTGGGTCCTCCTGCATCAAATAACAATCAAGAAAATACTCCACCAACATGCCCACAAGTCAACCTGATGGAGGCAATTTGTCAAGTGAGGTTTGCTCTTAAAACTCTGAACTGTTCCAAGTTGACAGATGAAGCTAGCTAAAGCAGAACTAATGCAATATCTACAAGTGAAAGTTTCCGGTGAAAATGATACACAGATAACAAGATGACCTATTGTCATTCACTTTCATACAGAAGAATCTTTTGAGAGCTTCTGTAAATGCCATCGTTTGATATGGGCCAGAGAATGACTAGATTTGTGCCACTGTCCAGAGACAGACCCAAGACCAAATTGGATATAATTTTTATTGTGTCTAGGTCATATTTGCATATAATTACTTATATTTCTTAAAATTAAAATATTAATATACATGTATCCTGTCATCATAAAATCATTGATGATAAGATATATAGAGACAATTAAAAGAGTCGCAGTTACTTCTTAGTGACTTGAGAGTGATAGACTAAGGATTTGTTTTCAGACACTTTGATAGCTAGCTGTTGATGTGGCTAGTATCAGTGTCAGTTCCCTCTCAAAGGCTTCTTGATAGGGGAAGAAAACAAATTTAGCCATCATTTTAGAACAATAGTGGGTTGTTTCCCTTAGCTACAGGTGGGCAGGACAGTATTGCAGACCAAGGTTTGAAGTCGCCCATCTGAGCAGTACTTTGATTAGAAACAAAATCATCAATGAGAAATAATTGTCTAAAAACATTTTATATAGACTTGAGCCTAATGTCTGGGAAGCGTAATCCCTTGAACTCTTAAAGAAATATAATGATCACTTTAATCTTTGGCTATACTTTCCTTTTGGGTGTTTAAGACCATACAGTTGGCCCAAATTAACCCATTTGTTTTTACTCATAAAGTCCTTTCTTTTACCAGTTCCATCTATGTGAAGTTAAGTCAAAGGTCTTACTTGATCATGGCTGGCTTCACTTGAAAGCATGGAGGAAATGTTTCCTCTGTGTTGACTCTCCTCTTTGTAGACTGGACACTGGTTCAAATCCATCTGGTGGGACCTCCATGGCCTTCCTAAACAGGAGGACAGGTGACTCAGCACAGTTCCAAAAATTTTGAGGAATGTTCCATAGTGCCCTGGAACTTAGTCGACCTTGGAAGGCAAGGAGCAAAAACTTTCCTTTAAGTCCCTCTGATGAGATTAGTATAGACCTCAAAGTATGGCTGTTAAACATCCAAGAAGGCTAGCTAAACCAATCTGGTACTTTTAATTACCATGTGCTATGTAGATAAAGCTTAGGCAAAAACCATATGTTCTCAGATAAACCTTGACTAGACATATATTTTGTTCCTTAAACTAGTTTACTAAACTATGACCTTAGAAATTTTAAGATTATGTGTGTATTATTTTTGTCTCATCCTTTATGAATCATAACAAACCTACACAGACCTTCATCACCTGCTTAGGCTTTCTCAAATTTTCTGATTTGGAAAATATCTCCATTCCCACATTGTTTTAACATCTTTTACATTCTCATTTTCTTTTTTAATAATTATGAGACATAACAATATTAACAAATAAATTTTCCATCTGTTGTGAGAATTTTTTCCCTTGGGATACTAAGCAATGTTTATCCCCTTTTTACGGTTCTAGTGTCAAACGTTTGATTAAGGTTTTCCTGAGGAACCAATGAATTTACTGAGCTTACTTACAGACATGACTGAGGGGTTGCTGAGGCATATAAGCTATATGAGGGTATGCACACTGGAAAGCCTTTACCCAGCGTGAATTGAGCTTTCTCTTCCTAGCCTTCTCTAGATTGTATAATTTAGTCCTCCCCAAATCCAGGGGACGATGTGTGATTAGGGCCAAATTATATGCTGTTGGCTAGGAAGAGTGGCTGGATAATGTGGTGAAGGTCCAATGATTCTGCTTGCCTCTCCTTTAATGAAGGAGCTCAACTGTCAACAAGCCCAGTTGTGACGATGTTTAGCAAGCAGGCACAGCCGAAGTCGTGATGATGGTAGTAATTTCACGCAGAAGGGACTGCTGTACAGCATCATCTTATTAAAAGGACATGGTATTTAAAATGATTTGGTGCTAGGATTCTACAAATGAGGGAGAACACACATCTTTTGTTTTTCTGAGTCTGTGTTACTTAGTATAACAGTTTCTAGATCCATCCATTTTCCTGCAAATTTCTTATTTCTCCTAGACACCAGTCAAGGAGTTTCTTTTCTCCCTACAGATAAGAGTTATGCAATTTGGGAGTCTTTTAGATAGACCCACTGAAGGGGTACCCCAATTGCTTCACCCTCATCCCTGTTCAGCATGGAAGAAGCCAGAGTGGTCTGCATCCTGATTCTCTATTGCCAATTTGGGTAACCCCTTCAGAGGATGGTGTGATAAGAATAGGAGGTAGGAATTGGCTAGGCAGTTAGGGTAAAAAGACCCCAAAGAAAAGTAACCAGTTTCTTGGCTAAACATCAAAATGTCCTTGGGCCTTTCAGCAACATACTCTGTTCCGAAGCCCAAAAATGTCAAAAGTATTGGGGAGCTCTTATTTAACCCCTAAGAGATTTTATGGTTACTTCTTCAGAAGGGGTAATGTTAGAGTACCACCCCCCCATAAAAAAGAGAAAAAGTACAGGAATCTGTCAGAAAAAAAGTGATGGGGAGATATGGGAGGAGTTGTAGGGGAGGGAGTGGGCGTGGATTTGATCAAAACATATATGCATATATAACATTCTCAATAAATTTTTAATTAAAAAAGTTTTAACATCCTGTTTTACATACAGCCCCTAACTGGTACCAGCTAAAAGCTATATGTTGTATTTCTTTTCTAATTGTGCCCTATATTGTTGTATGTAACTGCCAAACCCCGCATGACTGCCAATTTTTTGTAATGTATAAAAACTTTCTGAATTTTTTAATAAACAGCTTGCTGTAAGAAAATAAGTTTACTGTTTTAACCCTGAGTAGAGTCAAACACCCTACCTTGCAAACAGCCCTTAGCTGACACCAACTAACTGCTATATGTCTTGCTTCTCCTCTAATTGTGCCCTAAATCTTTGTATGTAACTGCCAAACCTCATGTGACTGCCAATTTCATGGATTGTATAAAACCTACTGAATTTTTCAATAAAGTTGACTTGCTACAGTAAGAAACATCATGTTTTTTTCTAGAACACCTTCATACTTAAAAATCTTTTGATATGTCCAAATGAAGGTCAAATCTGATCTTGTCATTTATTTGTTTACAGAAAATGTGTACTTGAAAGACAAATGAAATAGAAACCATTTTCTATTTATATGAAAATTTCAAAGGAAAGAAATGACAACAGAGTTTTGTGTGCTGTTTAACGAAAATCCTAATTAATGGAGTACTACTCAAAGTGTTGGTAAGGAGGATTGCTGTTGCCACTGTCTCATGTTTTCAGCTGCAGAACTTGATTTCTCATTTAAAAAATGAGAATTTTAATATACCCCTCACAGTGTTCTATTGTGAGAATTAACTGATATTATATATGCAGATTAGCTGAGGCTCAGAGAAATTAAGCAATTTTCTTAAATTTATCATGAATAAGTGACAGAAGAGGAACCTGGTGGCTAATTATAAGAAGACCTTTTTAGATATGTGGGATGATGTGCAGCACATTTAAGATATCTTTTACAGGTTCAATTGCGTTTTATTGTACTGTGACTTCACACAACAAAATTTACAATGATCCTTTTACAACTTTTCTTTTATAAAATAAAACACATACACACACAAATACATAAAAGTACTTTGAAACTTTCTTTGAACCTAATTTGTCCAGCAGATGGCAATATCGGTCCATATGCTCTCGGATAGTGCTTACAAAAATTCTTGTAAAAACCTTTATATACTTCATTCATACATATACAATTAAGTAAATCTATGCCTTAACCACATTGTTCCCATTTATGGTGATATTCCATTTATCATCATCAAATAAACAGCAGTTAAACAATCCAACAGCAAGTTAAAACAAGCTAAGTTGTTTTAACTACATTACGTTAGATGAGGTATGATGATATCAGACTTAGTTTGAGAGACTTCAGAAATAAGAATGAGTTTTATAGCTTCTTATTTCCAGCTCTCTGTATACACAGCAGGTCACCAAGATCCAGAACAAAATGTTTGTCTGCTCACATGGGTAGTGTCTTTATTTAGGTTTCTATTGGAAAAAGTGAGAGGATGGAAAACACTTTTAGGGTTGGGGGAGTCTGGAACTTAGAAGAAAGTTCTGAGAGGCAAATGTTATAATAACTGTTAGGGTCAAACCTTGGGCTCAGGTTTCCTTAACAACCTAGGCTCAGCCACCTATCTTAATAAGGTAATTAAAGAAACAAGTGATAATAAGAAATGAGAGGGAAACAAAGACATCTAGTCTCCCTCACACTCAGGTCCATTTGGGGGATCTTGAGATATGACTTAAGTTTAAACAGGGCAATAGTTATACATAACTAACTAATCATAGTTAAGGTGTGTTCTTGCAAATCGTTGATCCATCACTGCCTCTGCTCCAGTCTCTCCAGCAAGGTGGGCTAATAGCTTCTCAGAACCGCGTGACATCTCTTTCTGAGATCCACGTTGCCCCCTGTGGCAGATACCAGGCTTCAGCCCTTTCCTTTTCTCAGCAGAGACTTCCAGGTGAATTTATAATTCCTAGGGGACTGTTGTTTCAACAATCTGTCAGCCAACAGGAGAAACAAAAGTATAACTTTAAAATGTCTTCAATTCTGTTTGGGATGGTTACACATAGTTACAAGAGACTTCCTTTTCAAACTAAAAACTTTCACCTTTATAAACTCTGAATATATTTACCATAAAATCAGAAGTTTATGTAATGGATATATATATATTACATATTATAAATATATATATTTTTATTATACTTGTGTATGTGTTGTTGTCACTATTGTTACTGATTTATTTATTTTTTGGTCTTTTTGAGACAGGGTCTCCTTGTAGCCCCAGGTGTCCTGGAACTCACTATGTAGATCAGGCTGGCCTTGAACTCACAAAGATCCACCTGCCTCTGCCTCCCAAGTGCTGGGATTAAAGGTGTGTGCCACCATGCCAGGCCCTACTATTATTTTTATTTCTTCCTGTAGTCTTGGTCCAATTTTGTGGTCCCATCAAAAGAGAGGAAATGTCACACAGGATAAATCTCTTTTCTCTGTTTTTCACTGTTACATGTCTCTTTAGCTGGAAACGGGTGGGTGAGCTTACATTCTTAATGCTTCTGGGATTCACACTTTGGCGCTCACAATTGCAGTAGTACATTCATCCCTTGGGTAACACAGCTGAAAGAATTCTGACAGGCAACGTGGAGTCACCTCTGTTAAGCTACAAGGCAAGGATGGGAAGGGTGTGTCAAATAGTTTCTATCCATAGTATTGGCTTTGGACCCAGTTAATTTGTGTCCTCTACCTCTGTTTCTTATTTTCCTTGTGTAAAGAATTTTAAAAGATGAACTATATAGTAGACATGTGTTCCTTTGTTAAGCTATAGTGCTTGATAAGTCTTTAAAGAAAAGCCTGGAAGAATGTTGAGAAATCTTAAACATGCCATGGTGATGAAACTTTTTAACATAATATGTAGGAAAGCGAATGTTATGGATCTCAATAATTAAATATTTAGCAATAGTCAATGGGTCCTAAAAGTTTAAAAGGAAAGGATAAGAAGTTAAGGATTGGAGAGATAGCTCAGTGCTTAAGAGCACTGACTACTCTTGTAGAGGACCCAAGTTTGGTCCCAGCACCCCATGACAGCTAATAACTGTAAATATCTCCAGTACCAGGGGATGGCCCTCTTCTGACTTCCATGAGCACTGCACAACACGGGTGCACTTACACATGTGCAGGCAATACACGCATACACATAAAATAGAAATAAATAATAAATGTTAAAAAGAAAAGTTAAGGCAAAGTGGATTGTCTATCTTAAAATTCAGATTGACCCAGAAGCTGAAGTTCCCCTGGCTTCCTCATTCTTCTCAAAACCAAACCAGGATCCTCCCCAGATTGAGAAGAAAAGGATCTTATGGGAAGAAGATCTGTTTTGAAAGTCTCTCCATGCCCACCTAACAAAGTAAGCATGTGCTGTAGGGGTGTAGTCTGTTTACAGTCTCTGTGCATCTGGCCAGTGGATCCTAGATGACACCAGAGAAGATCCCCTGCAGTAACTCTCAGTAATAGCAACAATGCTTTTGACTGTGGCAAGTGAGAAGCTTAGCATGACAGTAGAAGACTGCTCAATTCTGCATGAGTAGAAACTGAAGAATGGGAGTACTGGTGTAGACTTAGAGAGGCATGGGGGAAGAGGGAGGTATCACCATTTACAAATAGAAGCCTCCCCCCAAACCTGCAGGAGAAATAAAGTAGAATAAATTGATTGACCACTTCTGGGAATTAATTAGACATGTAGACTTGTACTAACATATGCAAAACATGCAGCTTTTTGTGTAATTACTATACCACCCATGCCCCTACTGTTGTTGCTAATTTAGGCCAAACACATAATCAAAATTTATTTTTCTCTAAATTAGACATCCTTATTTTTACAAATAGAATAATGTTTTGGGGATAAATTGTATAGATTTATATTTCAGAATTGATTTACAGCATCACAAGTTTTCAAATTAAGTTTAGAGTTTGGGAAATCTCATTTTGTTAGCATTTGTTTCATTTTCCATATTAAATCTAAAAGCCTCTTTCCCAAACTTCATCCTTAATTTATTCCCGGTAGATTATTTTTTTCATTAACTATATGTGTCTATGACTGTGCTTCCTGCTCCTTAACCTAATATTGTGCCTGTTCATTTTCTATTTTACATGACCTATCACATTGCATGCAATACACAACATGATCAATATATATTTTAATGAATGTATTGAAGTAACATTTTGTTATTCTAGGAGAAAGAAATGGAAAATGGTTCAAATATCAACATAGAATTATCACAAAAAAAGGAGCTTAATCATTACACTTTTCTATCTTGGAGTTCCCAAACTAATCTTTACTAGGGAAAAGATTCATCACCAAGGAGAACAGCCAAAAATAAGCATTTAAAATATATAAAAAAAAGAGGCTCCTATTTAACAGAGTATTAAAACATTGCAGTGAAACTACAGGACAACTAATGGTTATCTTTGATAAACATAAGGGAATTCTTAATGGATTGCCCCAAACTCCCAGGAGTAGAGTGCAAAGAATGTAGTCATCCTTCTGGGAGTTTATTCCAGCCCCAGAGGATGCCTGATTCATCAGATACGCATGTGAAATGGTAGCTGTTAGCATATAAACTAACACTTCCTTCTGTATACTTTAAATCATCTCTAGGATACCAATAATACACAATTCACAATATATATAAATAGCTATTATACTATATTTCATAAAGAATAATGAAAAGGAAAATGTTTTAGGAATAATGCAATATTTTACCAGTATTTTCAATCCTCAGTTAGTGAAATTTAAAGCTATACAACCCATTTTCAGGGAGAGGAAACACTACATAAAGAATTCCATGATGACATCTCAGTGTATGTTTAATGAATGGTGATTTCTACTTTATTTCTGATAATTTTCCATCGTAACAACTTGTTTATATTTCATAATTTATCTACATATTGAAAAAACTTATCATGGAAAGTAGCTTGCTCTGATTATATTTGTAGATATTGGTTCTGGTTAAGATTTTTATTTTACCTTTTTAATTTACTTTTTCCAATTAATAACGAACGAGCGACTCCAAGGAGATGATGGATGAATTTGCATTTCAAGTTGATATTCTTGGAACTTCTCCCATAGATCTTATCCTACAGAGAGATAGAAGGTATTATTGGGAAAATAAATGACTGGGTTTACAGTTTGAAACTTATTGGCAAAGGAGAAAGGGAATGAGGCCAGGAACAGAAGGCAGAAGGAAAGGTTGATGTGTTAATGAGAATGTAAAATAATAAATGACCTTCTCAGAATGTTGATCAGTTGGAAAATTCAAGAAAGACTGTGATGAATGGTATTCCTATTTTGTATCATCAGTGTCTTACAGCTTGTATGATATTTTCTTTTTCAATCAGTATATAGGGAGTGCCAGTTTTCCTCATTTCTTTTAGATTTTGATGTTTCTTTAGCAGTGCATCTTTCCACCAGTATCATCTTACCTTATGGTAAGGCCAAGGCCAAATTATAAATGTACCTCTTAAAGGACAATCATTTGTTCTATAGTTGCAGAGTAATTAGTTTTCCAGCACTCATGGTAAATCTTTTAAAACACTATCTATAGTGTGAAATTGAGTAGACATCTGATGGAGCTCAACCCATTTATGTCCCCTCTAAAAAAATCATTAAGGTGGAGTCACATTGAAAGCTTCACTGACATTAAGCAGTGCATCTATTGCTTTAAATTGCTTTTCTACCTACACATTACCCTTGTGCAAAAACATTTCAGAATCTTCCACACTTTGAGTTAGTATCTTAGGACACATACACACATATGCACATTCCATGCTTTATTACTTATAACAGAAACACAGAGCAAAGAATTATTGTGATTTACAATTTTGACCTCTTATATTACACTAAGTAACAAGATAAGTAATGATACTGGCAATTGAGTTTCTGAGTGCTTTTCAGTTTATACTAAATTTCCAACAGAAGTGCTAGCTACATTAAATTTTATTTTACCTGATGAAAGTTTCTCAAATATGCCGAAAATGGGAGCACTATGTGTGACTTAATTAGCATATTCCAAGAAGAGAATTTAATGCAAGTAGGGATATAAAGGTATTGATTATCTGCCTTCTCTGCCACAGGGTCAGGTATAATGTGGATGCTGTTTGTATTAATATAAATTCTTAGCAGCAGCATTGAAATCTGTCACTCTTATTGATTCTTGTTTTAAAGCCTGTGCCTATTGATTTGAGCCAAAAAATTATTGGGATGGATTTAGTGCTATCGTGCTGTGACTTGAGATCAGCATCTGACCTATTGAATAAATATTCAGAATGCAAAACCATCAAAGTACACAGTATGCAAAAATATGAGGTTAATGTATTTTTTGGATGTGTCTTGTAGACCACGTGTCCCTAGCAATATTTTTTGATGGATTATCAGGGAGATGGGGGGAAATTTTACTTGAGTGAATGAATGCACTCTTGAATATGAGGAGCAGAAACTGTGATTTGTCAACTACTATCATGGAAGTGTCTTCTAGAATTCATAAGATGATTTCAAAATCTTTAAGAATGTCAGAGTATGAGGGACCCACTTTCTACAGACAACCATGAGAGTAATAACTTCATTATGGATGAGCTTGGAAAATACGGCTAAATTTGAAAATTCAGCAGGTTCAGATATCAAAATTTATATTCTACAACCTTGGAACCAAATGGTGCTTTTTGATACGTCTATTTTCTTTTGTTAATATTGATACTGTATTTTCTTACTGTCACCAGATGGGCAGATGAACCTGATATATTAGCTTCTTATGATTCTGCACAAGAGTGAGAAAATAGGCATGCGTTATATCTTCAAGAAAACTCCTGTGATGATTCATATTGATTGTTAAGTTTTTTGGGTTGACCAGGAGATTAGTCAAGCACACTCCTTGGTGTGACTGTTTGGGTGTTTCTAGAAGTGACTGGCATGAGAAAGACTCACATGGAATGTGGGCACCATAGTCCCATGGGCTGGGAGCCAAGAGAGAACAAAAGCAGAAAGAGAAAGCCTTCTAGTACATGTAATCCTGATTACCCTTGAATAAATGTACCTACTGTTTCTGCCATCAAATATGACCTGCAGACTCTATCTTCTTCAGCCTTTCCTACAGGAATTACCCAGGGAGCTTCCATAATTTTAGCCTAAGAGTGGGGCTATATCAATATCCCTCCTTTTCGGAGGATTCCAGCTTTGTAACCTAAGCAGCTACTGGGTTCCCTGACTCTCCAGCATATATATGATCATTGTAAAATGATACAGTCTTTGATCATGTAAGTCCTTCTAATAAATCCCCTATGATTCCATTCCTCTAGCAAATTCTGACTAGTAAACACAGCATTTAATGGTAACTACAAGGAAATGAGCAAGCTTCAAACCCATGGACCTCATCTACAATGCTCTTATTATTCTTTTATTATTTTGGTTTCTCAAGGGCAGTGTTATTTGGGAAAAAAATCACTGGTATTAAGCAAATCCTTTTTGTCCTCTAAGATTCATATCATAATTAGCATAATGATGCTCTTGGTTTAAACATCTGTAAAATTTTATTATAATCTATAAAACCACTATGTATCTTTTTTAGTAGATCAATACATTTCATTGTGAATTAAGATTTCCAAGCTTATATTTATAGACAGTTTGGTATCTGTGAAGCACTTAGGAAACTGATCAATATACATTCATGCTTGACCTGAATTTTAATGCATCTTGTTCTCATATGTTTAGGAATATTAAATATGATTGCTCTTAGATGATTTTCACTCTGCATATTTTGAATGCATTAACCTTCTGGCTTCATAGTTTAAAATGCTATTCAGTTTAAAAAGAAATGATAAAATATAGAAATGCTGATTTAGAGCCAGACTCTGGTTAGGTAGCCTTCTTGAACTCTCAGTTCTACCACATGCTTACTATATATTTCATCAAGTCACTCCATTTATCTCAGGCTATTTCCATATGTGCTAAAAAATAATAAAACAGGCAAGATTTAAATGCAAATTTTTTATATATTGTCAGCAAATAAGTATAAAATATTTGTTTGATACTGATATTATTCTTATTGTCTTTATATTATTACTATTAATGCATTTCCACCAAATTTGATTAAATATTAGTAAGAAGACTTCAAATCTCTCTCTCTCTCTCTCTCTCTCTCTCTCTCTCTCTCTCTCATTCTCTTTTACTGTCCTTGAACTTGCTATGTAGCAGAGTCTGGAGTTTACCGCCTTATTTTCCTGCTTTACCTCCCAGATGCTGAGGTTTTATGTGTGTGCCATCATGCTCAGCTACATTCTTCACGGTGTGGTTGTTTGTTTAAAACTCTGATGTGCATTCATGTCCTGAGTTGCTCTGACTTAGAAAAGACAAAGTCTACATTGCAGCATAAAGGTGAGCAGACATTCCAAAGTCCATCAGAACAGAACAACAAAAGCCTAGACTGTGCTTGTCCCAAGGTGTTAGGAATGAGGTCCCACACCTTTGTAGATGGCAGCATCATGTTCCAGGTCCGAAAGGTTAGACACCATGGAGAGTGGCTGTGAAACATTGTGTGAGTCAGAATATAATAGTGCATTCATTTTTGACTCTTACATTGCCATGAATTTGGGCGTTTAAAACAACAATCATTTATTAACCCCAGTTACTGAATGTCATAGGTGTCGCAGAGCACAGTTAGATTGGCTCCGGATTTTAAGGTTTGGGTTAGGGCTTTGTTCTGACCTGTAGTTCTGGATTTTCACTCAAATTCTTTCAAATTGCTGATCACATTCAATTTCTTATGGCATAGAACTAAGGCCCCAATTGATTTCTTTCTGTCTATGAGCAGAATGCCTGTCAGGAATACCTGAGGCTGCCTCTGTGGTGCCCTCCAGCTTGCTGCATGGTACAGTTTATCATCAAGCTGTTGCATTATGTTGTCTGGACCAGAAAGAGATTCTGCTGCCACACCTTCTCTCTCAAATCCTCACAACTAGGACTTACCCAGGAAAATCTCTCCTAATGAATTTACAGTCGACTGATGAAGTAACTTAATTACATTTTTTGCCAAAAAACATGTTGTGCTGTGCGGCTTCCGTTGTAACATGACAACACCTGGAAAGAGAAAATTCTCAATTAGGGAATTTCCTCTCTCTGATTATCCTGGGGCGTGTATGGAGGCATTTTCTTGATTGTTGAGTGATGTGGGAGGGCCCAGCCCACCATGGGTGCTGTCACTTCTGGGCAAGTGGTCCCAGATTGTTTAAGAAAGCAAGCTGAGCACAGGCTAGAGAAGCAAGCCAGTAAGCAGCATGCCTCCACAGTCTGGTGGCCTATGCTTCAGCTCCTGACTCTAGGTTCTTACCTTGAGTTCCTCACCTGACTTCCCTCAGTGATGAACGGTGATCAGAATTTGTATGCCAAATAAACCCTTTCCTCTCCAACTTGGTTTTGATTCATGTTTTATCACAGCAATAGAGAAATGAAACTAGGACACATACCATTAGCAGCTCAAAGATGTCACAACACTGTCTACACTCAGGTGACATGACTAGGCAGACAAGGGTAATATTTAGGAATTAACTGGATTTTTGGTTTGTAGATTGTTACTTGAATAATTGATATTATTTGGTTTCTTTAGCAGTTTTTGTGGAATAAAATTGTTATACGCAAGATGTTGAAGCAAATCCAATATAAGATTGTAGAAGGGACGACAATTCCTGAGGATCCAGAACAAACAAAGACTTACAGTTGAAATGGATGAATAATGACTGAAGAGGGACAGAAGTAAGACCAAAACACCTGGGGAAAGCCTTCAGGAAAAGAGAAGTTCAAAAACAAGACCAAAGCAGATGTGATGATACGTACCTCCAATTCCAGCACCTGTGAGGTTCAGCCTGGAGGACCATGAACCTGAGGCTAGCTTGGGTTACATTTTGAGACCCTGCTACCAAAACAAAACAAAACAAAACTAAACAAAACAAAAAAGCACGTAAAAGTAAGGTTGAGCCAGTCTCTAGGAAGACTTTGACTCAGCTAGAAAATACGTATTCCACAGATATGTGTGAAAGAGATGCATTTCTGTTTTCTTCACACTCAGCACAGAGAGGCAATACTTGCTAATAGAATTACTCCTTAAAATGAGTATAGAAGGAGAAGCTAATTAAATGAATTTTTAATTTTTTTCTACATTATTTAAAGAGCTTAGTAAAGCACATAAGTTCCAAATTAAATAGTTGGAGCATTCATCAAACACTGGGGCATGAGTGAAAACAATTTTTAAGTTCAGAAATGCTAGATAAAAGGGAAAAAGCTACCAATTTAACTATATTTGTGTAAAAATTCTGTATAAAACTGAAGTTCAAACTTGATAAACATTTACTGGGAGTATATACAAGGAGTAGAAGAGGCTCATAGCTGACAAAGCACATCACATAGTACATTAAGATGATGATGTTAGAATAAATACCTGAAGAGTACATGAAATTTTCGACTGTTTTTCCTATGTTATTAGGCCCAGGGTTCCACATGAAACACTCCAATTTGGATGCTTCAGATATTAATGTCTCAGGTTTGCTAATTATGAACCTAATCTGGAGAAGTAAATTACCTCAGGTCAAATGATCAGTGAGTAACAAGAGCCTCTTCAGCTAGTGAGAAGAAGTGATGTCACAGGCCCCTGGTTCCTTTTTCTGTTTGACCTCAATAAATGAGAAGAGTTCAACCATGTCTCACAGGTATGGAACTCAAGACTTTATCTCTCTATTAATAAATGGTAGCCAATTATGGTGGTGTACTTTTAATCCCAGGGTTTAGGAAGCAGAGGCAAGCGGATTTCTGTGAGATCAAGGCAAGCCTGGTCTACACAGCAAGTTCCAGGCCAGCTAGGGCTACAGGGAGACCCTGTCTTACAAAACCAAAAATATATTAGTGATTAATAAACTTATTAATAAATTATCAAATTGTAATGCACAAAATAAAGATAAGACACCACTTTTATCACATAATTTTCAGAAAATTTTTATTTATCAAATTATAAATATAATTAAATTATTAAAAATGAGAAGCCATTTTCATTTACCAAATTCAAATATCTTTTGTGCCTAGCTTTAGCTGATATATTTCTTAGCTTGTCTCATTCTCTAATGATAATATATTAGACATCTTGAAGCATCTAATTTCTAGGTTTATAGTTTGAAAACAAAGGCAGAATATCAACTAACAGAAATTCTGAAGCCTAGTTTCCTGTTTGGTTTAGTTTATTTTCTTTGACCACAAAGAAATTTAAGCATATGTTCTTTAGAAAAAATTACAGACTGAGGGCTGGAGAGATGGCTCAGTGGTTAAGAGCACTAGCTGCTCTTGCAGAGGACTGGGGTCAGTTCCCAGCCCCCACGTAGTAGCTAACAACCATCCCTAACTCCAGTTCCAGGGATGCTGACACCTTCTTCTCACCTTCATGAGCATTGTACAACATGGGTGCACTTAGATACATGCAGACAATACACATACACATAATTTAAAATGAATAAACTATAAAAAGTTACAAATTGGGTTGGGGTTATAGTTTAGGTGAGCTTGATTCCTAACAATGAAACAAACTGTGTATGCTGGTGCACATCTGTAATCCCAACACTTGGGAGGTAGAGGCAGGGGGATCCTAAATTCAAGGTCATCTGCTATTACATAGCTAGTTCCACGCTAGTCTGGGTTATGCAAGACCCTCTTTCAAAAAGAAAAATATAGGCGTAATTCTTGGATGTGTGCTGATCACAGTGGGATATGAGAATTGTTGATTGCCTAGTTACTATAATGATAGGAGGATAAATAGCTTCAGGTTTTGAGTATAAATTAATTATAAGGAATGTGGTATCAGAAAAGGCTGAAGAACAGTGAAATGATTCAGATCAAAAGGATGAACTTGCCTCTGAGTTATTCTTCTCGAGGGGCCAAGGAACTAAAATATTTATCACCAACTCCTATCAGGCATTGGGGCAAGCTGTCCCTTAAGGGTCATCATTCTCTGGATATTTCCAGATCCTTGTAAAAACATTCATCAGACTCTGGGTAGCAGAGAATGTCACCAGTCAGGAGATGTGGACACTGTGGGCATCGCAAGATACCGATGCACTTACATGCAGGCACACATACATACACTGCAAGAACTATCAGTGTTCTTAACCACTGAGCCACTCCTGTAGCCCCAATAAATAAAATATTTTTTTATAAAAGAGAGGTTTCCATTGTATGTAGTAGTTCTTCTGGAAGTTGTTTTGAATCCAAATGTCACCAAAGAACAACTGCTAATATAAAGCATTGTGTGAGATTCTGAAGAGAATCTGTCCCCACTTAGCCAGTATCTCTGTCCTTTGGAGCTATTCTGTTGAGCTTTTTAGTCCTTATTATTTGCTTCCTCTAAGTACCATGGTGAGAGATTGAGCACATGATATAATAGTGCAGTGTGGGTTTCAACAATTGGCCTTAAGAACCCTAATACATTGAATTTGTTTAGCCTCTTTGGAAAAGATACTTGTCAAATAATTATTTAAACAACCTATATATTTAGTGTTTTTGTGAAGTTTAGGTTGTATGAACACACATGTGTACACACAAACATATTTCTCCTATATGATTGGATTATATAAATAGATAATTAGATAAGAAGGTGAATAAAATACTCAAGTCCAGATTTTACCACTGACCCGTGTACTCTGTTTTAATTCCTACCAGACACAAGAGGGCTCCCAATTCCACCATTAATAAAAGCACACTTCTTACTAATCCAGCATGTGCTCATCATCCTACGTAGACTCACTTCTCCCATCTGTGTCTCCACGAAACTTAAAAATTGTTCCTTTTTTTCTGAATAGAATGAGCTATTTCACAGCACTCTGTGAGGGGAAACACCATATCCAAACATCTAGATGTTGATCATTTGGCAGTACTTTCTCCCAGGCTAGGAATCATGCACACATGAACACCAGGGTGCTTATTATAAGTTTTCCAGTTCCATCCCATTGCCAGACTCAAAGATCATATAAGGCACTGCACCAAAATTTTTCTCATGGGCTGGTGATAAACTCATTGGGTAAAAAGTGCTTGCTGCCAAGTTTGATGGCCAGAGTTTGATTCCAGGAACCCACATGGTAGAGAAATCCAACTCCTTCAAGTTGTTGTCTGAACTACACACACACACACACACACACACACACACACACACACACAAACACACATTCAAATAATAAATAAAACAAAATCCCTTGCTTATGCTTCAGTAACTTTGATTTTTTTCAAGACAATCCACACAATGAGAAGTTGTATCAAAGCAGCATTTTAAAAGAAAAATTGTGAATGCATTGCAAACAGCATTTAATTTCCTAAGGAGAATAATCATTCAAATGATAATTACCTGAAATTGAAAAACACACAGCAATCTTCATGAAACAGGTCTCAATCTTCTGAAATTAAATAGATGGTCAGGATGTAAATAGCGTCAGAAATAATGACAAACTTTCATAGCTGCACACCATTTTTCTTGTCTCGGTATTTCCAAATTCCACAAAAGATTAGAGATCAAAATAAAAAATTATGAAGAATTAAGTTTGAAGAACATGAAAAGAGTTTTTATATCCACAATAATGGGAATTGAAGTCTAGCCGCATGGTTTCCACACACTATTTATTCTCTGGGCTTTCTACAGCATTGAGAATGGAACAAGCTAAGACAAGAACATGGTTTATCATTGTAAAAAGTGCTCTAGGATTCCTGATTTTCTTACTGCTTTTATTTTAAGCAAGTAAAATGAATCTATTGTATTTCTCAAATTCTAAACTTGCTCTCAACCATGTCTAGCCTACAGTGTTTTAAACAAAATGTCTAGTCTCTATCAAATATGCAAATGTTTATTTTCATTTAATATGGTACATCCAGTTCAATTAAGAGTTCCCTGGAAGAATGAAAGGCCTTAAGAATCAATTCTGATGCCTGCCCATTTCTTATTTTTTAACTCAAGCCAAGTCTCTTAAGACTTGAACTATAAGCACTCCACAGGATATTTAAGTTGCATAGACTTTTGGATCGGAGTTCTGCCTGGTTTGAGCATCATTAAGGGCTTTGGGATTCTGCTGTGGTTGTGTAGATCATTCCCTTTGATCGTGTAAAAACATGAGAAAAAATACCACACAATTTCATGGATCTCATGTCTCTTACCTGAGTTCACAGATTTCAATAAATAAACTCTAGTCTATTTTTCCTCCTCCATGACTAGCACTAGAAAATTTGAAACAAGGAAACAGAAAAACATCAGTAGGCTGAAAAGTTTGAAGGGTGATAATGGCCAGTTTTCACTTCTGAAAAACAAGATGATTCAAAGGAATATTTTGAAATCTACTCCACTTCTTACATTTTGCACACACACACACACACACACATATTTATAACAGTTGTGTTGGTGACAATATTATTTTTCAGAGCAATCATCTTCAAAATGTGTGCTCAAGTCATTGCACATAGTCAACAGTGTTAACCCATGAGCTGGAATAAGCTGAATCATCAGATCTGATCTAAAACAGTATGACTACACAATGTATTAGGTATTGATGTGAGTTAATGGAAGGAATAAGTATGTGTGTAAATACTTTATTCTTGTATGTACATGTACATATGTATGTGTAGACAGTCCTTAACTCATGATTGGCTTGACCTTTGAGTTTTGAACTATACAATGGTTTAAATGAGTTAGGTATTTAGTAGCACCTATATTTCAGATTTTGAATATTGTCTTCTAGGTATTGTTATCTAATGTGTGGCTTTTGGAGATGATGGAAAGTGACAGCGAGGCACAGCTCCTAGTCAGTCATATAACATATTCCCACTTTATGATAAAATAACCTTCATTTGGGAATAGTTTTTCTTGTCTATGCTAATATAAGTGCTCTAAGTATATGCAAAGTTGGCTAGCAGAAAATATGATGCTTGTCAGATAAGGTACACTAAATACATTTTTGACAATGTTATTTTCAATGACTGTATGATGGGCTTATCAGGACATTATACCCAAGTCAAAGAACATCTGCCTTGTGTGTATCTATAAATTGACCTAAATGTCTACAACATATCTCTATCATCTATGTCACAGTGAAAACAAATGCTAGGTCTAAAGGACTAGGTCTGGAACAGGAAATTAAGCCTGTATCTTGGTATGAGATAGGCAAGTTGCCCAGATAAGAGGAAGGACAGGACTCAAGGACAATGAAGCTAATCTTTGCAGGCTCTGTTCCACTGCTCTGGTTCCCCCATGTCCCTGTGCAAGGCACTGTTGCCCTTCGTGTAGTAAACTTCTGAACTTCATGGGTAGCTGCACCTTTGAATATTTTCTTGCATCTAGTGAATCTGATTGTAACAGACTGAATTGTGGATACAGAGAGCTTCTGAGAAACTCTGCTTGTTCTAGAAATGAGCCCATCCCAGGCCACCGAAGAGGACATGGGGAGACATGAGAGACACAAATTTTATGTCTAGATAATAGAGTCAGGTCTCGCCTTGGCCATTCAGCCTCATCTGCCCTCCTTTCTGGAGAAACTACTTTCTATTGTTATTTCACCAGATGAACTAAACTTCGACTACTGATTTGCTTTACCTCTGCCCTGGAGTGAACCCTTCTTCCCTTTGAACACAGGAACCAGCGCAAGACTACCTCTGTTGCTTGGGCTGAGAGGAATGCTGGGAATGCATATCTCGCTTCTCTATCTACCATAGACCAGCACTGTCCAAACGTATTTCTTTCACATTTTAAAATGCTTTGTGTGGCTGGAGAGATGTCTCAGCAGTTAAGAGCACTGGTTGCTCTTGCAGAGGTCATGGGTTTGATTCCTAGTATACAAATGGTGGCTAACAACCGTCTGTAACTACAGTTCCAGGGGATGCGAAACCCTCTTCTGATCTCCATTGCATGACATGGGTACTCTTGCATACATATACATTCATACATGTAAAATAAAAATAATAAATAAAATATTTAAAAGGTGCTTTGTAATCTTTGCTGGCAAATAAAATAGTCACAAGCCCATACTGAACACTTGAAATGTGGCTAATATAACTGAGAAACCAATGTATAGTTTAATTTTAATTGTCACTTGTACACATGTGGCTCATTTATTAGATAGTAAAAAGAATAGCTATAGACATTTTAAAATCAGATGGTTGCAGTTTGTCCTGATTAGAAACTATTAAGCATCAGCTGAAAACTAATTAAAAAAATTATTTTCTAGGAAACTCAAGAATCAAATTAATATTTTACTAGGTGGTTAAATTATCCTCTATAGTTAAAATACTCAAATTCCTTTCTTCAAATTATGAAATAGAAACAAACTTGAAGTCAGGTAGTTGTGGTTTGCATTTTATCTCTGCAACTATCTGAGTGTCACATCTTACAGAGGCTGTATCTGATATCTGAGACCCTCAGCTTCCGTAAAGTGAGGATAAAGATTCCCATTTCACGGTGCTACTGTGCAAAGCAAAGAAAATAATATTTATGAAATTCTTAACATATTGCCTACTCATGAAACTGATCATCAATAAATGTTACTTCCTCTTTCTCTGTAGTAATATAATCCATAACTGAAGCCATGTGTAATTAATCATTTGAAAGGTACAGTAAATAAGTCTTTAGTATTAAGATTGGAATTTGTTTTAGAAAATGATAAAACTGCTGGTAAACTAGAGTTTTCTTGTTTTAAAGGTGATTTTTAGTTTAGTGGCTAGCTGTCTACTATGTCTCAACACATGGAGATCAAGAAGAGAGGAGATTTAACATTCTAGCTTAATAGAAATGAATCTTGCAGATACAGCTATCGTGACTCATTCATTACCAAGAATATTGCCATCAATTTTTCAGGTACCTTAATATTGACTCTCTACAGACCTGTACAAGAGTTGAAGGGGACACATGACTTCTTAGTGATTTGGCTTCCTCCTCACAGGAATATAGCAACTAGGATACAGGCAAATTGAGTTTTCAGTGGAAAAAAAAGAGTTCACTGGGGGAGACTTGTGACAGATGCTGCCCATAATTAACTCAGGAAAGACAGTCCTCTTTGCTCTCTCACTACTCAATATTTATATATGTAAACATATATATATACATATATACATGATATATATATATATATGAAATTTGGAAATTTTCTAGTAATACACATAAAGGAAGGCCTATTTTCTAGTATAAAATACTTTCAGTGTTCTAAACACACCCTTATACCAGCCAACATGATGCATGGATACATCATTGCAAGTTAAAAGGACTTTTTAGTTTTTCAAATTAAATTTGGCAGATTACTACCCTAAATGTGATGAAAAGAAAATAGTTCTCCAAATGTTAGTATAGAAGCATACTCCTGTATTCCACAAGAAAACTGAATTTGCAATGGTTTGAAAGCAGAAATTTAAAATATAATTTTGCATTAATGCAGTTTGATATTTCCTTAAAAAGATCTTTATTTCTATAGTTGTTGGTAACTTCAAAAACCAAGTTCTAGGACTTCACTTTGGATTGTCTTTGAACCCTTAGAGCACAAAACAGATTTGACCATTATTAGGTCTCAACTGACTCACGGACATTTTTCTAGGTCAACAAAAGAATGTTTTTATATGTTATGATTTTCAGAGTGAGAGAAAAAAGGATCTGGACGTATTTTGCCATTAAACATACATTAGTAATTAGTAGGCTGTTCACAGACATAGACCCTCACTGAAATTTGGGAGATATCTATAAGTAGAAAGCGCCAATTGACTTTAAAATTCAAAAAGGCCCCAGACTAAGTTACTGTATGGTAAGCCTCACCTCTTTCCCAACATGAATTTGATGTAAACATCAATGGCATCTTTTGAGATGGCCTGACCTGCAGGGACTCTTTCTATCAGATGCAGATGCCTTACAAAACTACATGATACAAACCTCTTGCTAATTCTAAAAATAGTGAATATAATTAGTCCTGCAAATGAATGTTTCTACTCATCAGAATGACAAACTAACTTGTTAAGTAACGTACTTAATTTACATATCTAAGAGTCAACAAAAGCTTCATGTACTATTTATTTGATTATATCCTTTTAGGTGATAAAATGCAGTTCATTGGCTGGCTGCCACTCTTTAAAATGTAAGAGGTAATTAGGACCACACTGTTGTCATGTTTTTACAGCAAAATAAAATCTGCTTTCAGAGAAAATATGCTACCTTATCAAAAGCTGCTTTATTTATAATTATGAGTTCAATGTTTACGGATAAAAATTATTTTTAAAAGTGAATCTATTGAAATGGATTTCACAAGTAATACTTTCTGACTAATTTAACAAAATGTTTGAAAACCATAACATATACACAAGCACATATATATATATGCATGTATACATCTTATGTATTGTATAATAAAGGATTATTTTAATATACTTTTATATGTATGTTATGTATTCTTCCAGTGTGATACTACTGACATAGCCTTAAATAATTATTTTCAAAGGATATAAAGCCATACTATTTTAAATAATTTTACTGTAAACATACAATTATTAAAATGTTTGGGGAGGGCTGAAGAGATGGCTCAGCTGCAGAGTGCTTACTGCTGCTTTTCCAGAGGCCATGAAATTGGTTTCCAGTACCCATTTTGGGTGGCTCACAATCACCTGTAACTCCAGCTCTAGGGGATCCAACACCCTCTTCTGGCTTTCACAGACATTGCATAGTAAACTTGGAGAAGGTTACTATATTTTTCATTTTTCAACAAAGTGGCCATTCATACCTCTAAGAAACACAGCCATTTTAATATGTGTGTGAGAAAGAGGAGAGAGAGGGCGTGAGAGAGAGAGGGAGAGAGAAAGAGAGAGAGGGAGGGAGAGAGAGAGACAAAGAGACAGAGAAAAAGAGAGAGAAGGAGGGAGGGAGGGAAGGGGAGAGAGAGAGAGAGAGAGAGAGAGAGAGAGAGAGAGAGAGAGAGAGAGAGAGAGAGAGAGAAAGAGAATACTCTTATACCCATGCTGGCCTCAAACTCACTATGTAAATAAAGTTGATCTTGAATTCTTGATCATATTGCCTTTACTTACAAGTACTGGAATTACAGGTGTTTATCATTTTAATTTAAATTTTTGATGTTTTATTACTAAATTTTCTTTGTGTCATAATGTATTTGGGAGAGATAAAGTATTTCACAAACAATAACTATTATATATTGATGATATATGCTCATGTTGCATTAATTCAGTTTTCCCTCCCTTTCCACTGTCTGAATCTTTTTCTTCTTATTTTATCATTTCCTTTCAATCTCATGACATCTTCTCTCCCTAGATCCCATAAATGAGAAATAACGTTAACTCTTTCTGATTCTGTTTTGCTTTAATTTTTTCCTTAAAAAAATTAAAATTTATTCCAGAATTTTACCAAATGAATTTTGATCATATTCAGACATCCTGTCTCCTCTCAATCCCCTCCCTAATCCATCCAATTTCATATCCTTCATTATCTTGCATTTTGTTTATTAATTTTTAATATTTATTTTTATTGAATTTTTATGCATTTCATGAAAAACATCTTAATCATATTTATTCCCCTTCCTCTATCTACATCCCTCTATATCACTACTACCAAATTTCATGCATTCTGTTGTATATGTTAAGGCCTATGGAGTCACGCTGTGTCCCCAGATTTCCCTCTGTGTGAGTTCATCCACTGGCTAGCATCACTCCTTTGAAGAAAACAAACTCTCCCTCATCCAGAAATGATCAGCTCCCAATGGTTCCTCAACTAAGGCTGGAGCTTCTCACTCATTTCCCCACTTCTATGCTGTGTTTCTGTCTGGTTTGATTTTGCAGGTATTGTGCACAGCCATGCTTGTTGCTGCTCTTTTCAGAAGAGCTAAGAAATGGAAACAACCAAAATGTCATTCAGCTAACTAATGGATAATAAAACTGTGATGAAATTACACAACAAAGTTCCACTCTGTTGTAAAGACAGATGAAATATTAAATTTTCAGGTAAATGAATGGAACTAGAAACAGTTATACTAAGTGAATTAACACAGACTCATAAAAACAAGAGACCTATGTTCTCTCCCACGTCTAGCTCTTAACTCCAAATACTTATATTTGAGTATATATTCTGATATAAACTTAGGGGCCATGAAAACAGAAAGGAAACATGGGAGTAGAAGGAAAGAAGGAACCCTAGACAGCGGGATAATAGGAGACACATGTTACCAAGGGGTAAATGGGGAAATTGGGGTATTTAACTTGGAATGGAGGAAAAACATTGGGGTACAGGCTAAGAAGGAGCTCAGAAAAGTGGGAAAATAGGAAACAAGTATTATCAAAGTGGAAATGGGGAAGATAAATGCACTTTAACTGGGAATGGAGGAGGAAAGGCTATACAGGGAAAGAGGGGAGAAAAATAATGCTTAGGTGATATGAAAATCCTGAAGGAAATGAATTAGATAAAAAGACTACTGAAATCTACGTATACAGTATATGTATATGAATTCATGTGTATCACTGAAGGCAATATAACAAGAAACACAGTTTCAGACAGGAGTAACCTCCCTACAAGTGGTTGGTCAGGGCCATCCTAGAGACTCTTAAATAACACAGGCTATTGCCACAGGCCTTGATTACCTCCCAGAACTTGATGGAAAGACAGTATTGCTGCAGACAAGACATAGTTCAGACACAGTACTTGGAGCAGTGGAGCTAGAACTGATCTGGAAGCCTCCTCCCTGAAGACTAGCTCTCATAGCTTCAGAGGATACTATGCAAACTGCTAAGGGAGAAAATCAATGGTTCAACTCTAGCTGTAAAGCCTAATAACCACAAAATAAAACTATATCTAGTGGCACTTTTATCTTGGGGTAATCCACAGCTATCTTATTGGGCTTAAAGCCCTAATGAGAGGGAACTCATATGTGGTACTATAAACATAGTCAAATATACGTGGCCGAAGAGATCATAGAACCTAGAGAAAAACCTATGTCTGTAACATCCCTAGACAAATGCAGTTTCTTACTGTATGCCAAATGAGTGTTCCTTATATTTACAGACAAGTATACTTCTCACCACTCATCAAAGAAGCTTCTTATTGCAACAGATGGAGACTATTACAGAGTTCCACAACTAGTCAAACACAGAGAATAGGTGTTTCTGAGATACCCAGTTCTAAGTAGTGAAACTTCTACATGTAAGGCTCACAGAACATAATGGAGCAAGGATTAGAGAGTTATATCTCTCAGCTCTCACTTGTGAGGCTTCCCCATGCAACAGAGGGTGAATAATCCAGAAAGGCATGTTACCAAAATGCAGAGAATAAGAGACAGCAGACTGTATGTCCCTGTATAGGACTCCTATGTTAAACCTCAGCCATTCAGGACTCAGGGGATGTAGAGGAAGAGGGCGTGGAAAAAATATAAGAGCCGATGTTGTAGATGACCACAAGAAAAAGGTTTTCCAGGCTTCTTGGAACTTGCTCATATGAACTTATACTGATAAACCTTCTAATAGGAGTCAATCTGTATATTATCATTAGAAATAAATTTGTATTTAAAAATATTTTCAACTTTAAAATTTGTAACGGTCTTTCTTAAAATTTAGATTAGTTTTATTTTACTTACTCTGTCAATTTCATACATGTATATAATACAATCAGTTCACACCCCTCTCCACACTTTATCAAGTCTATTCTAATTTGGATTTTGTTGCTGTGATTAAACACCTGTACCAAAAGCAACTTGGTACAGAAAGGGTTTATTTCATCTTAGAGCTTACAGTCCATCATCAAAGGAAGTCAAGGCAGGAACTCAAGTTAGGAACCTGGAGGAAGAAACTGAAACAGTGACCATAAAAGAACTTCATTTACTGACTTATTTTCCCTGGTTTGCTCAGCTATCTTTCTTATACAGTTCAAGTTCCCCTGCCCCCTGGGGGAAGGCACAACTCAAAGTGAGTTGAACCTTCATACATCAAGTAGCAATTAAGAAAATACTTCAAAGACCTGGCCATAAATCTATCCAAGAGAAGAAATTCCTTAAATGAGGTTCCCCCTTCTCAGGTGATTCCCATTTATGTCAAATTAATAGAAACTAGTCAGTACTGTTCACCTCTTGCCATCTTGACATGAAAACACATCACTTAATCCATGACATTTCCTTTCTTGTTTGTCCCTAAGATTTCATGTTAATATCCCAATACAAAACAGAGTAAAACTTTAAAAGTCTCACAGTTTTTAAAATTTCTAATGCTTAAAAGTTCAATATTTCTTTAAATATTCCAAATGTCTCAAATGTGGACTCTTGTAAAATAAAAAAATAAGTTACAAATTCCTTATCCCAAAAGAGAAGAAGCAGGGCACAGTTATAATTGGATTAAAGGAAAACTCAAGTCCAGTAGCTGAAATGCTGTAGCTGAATGTGACATCAGGATCTCACCCACGATCTTCTGGATCCCAAAAGGCTTGGTAAGTTCTACTTCTCCAGCAATGTCATCTGAAGAATATAAAGTCTGTCTCATAGGCACAGGAAACATCCACTCCATACCCTGATGGTACTCTTAGGGGCCAATACTCTAGACTCTCCACTGCCACAGAGGCTGTATCTTCACCAATGGCCTCCTGGTTTCTGCAGGGATACCAACCCTGATACATGATGCTAAGCTTAGATTCTCTCTATGAGCCCTTCTGGGATTTTCACTGAATAACCCACCCCTGAAATATCCCCTTCCAGCTAATACATATTCTGTGGGTTTCTTTTGTTTTGTTTTGTGACCTACTGAGTTTAATGAGCACCTTTGGTGTAGAACTATCTGCTGGAACATGGGTAACTCACTAATGATTTTATCACTGAAGAAAATAACTCCCCCTCTTTCAGTAGCCATCAATGTCTCTAGATATCCCAAGATCCAAGGAGGTTAATATTTACTTATAATCACTCTGCACAGGAATCAGGAGAAATCCAGGCAGTAAAGAGACTTGAAGATGGGCCTGCTTCAGTGTCAGTTATTAGTGGTCAGTTATTAGTGTCCATCCCCAATACCATTCCCTGCTGCTGGGGCACAAACACAGCCAGATCAAATGTGTGATCATCTTTGAGTGAATCTTCAGCAAATAATTCAGTCTCCAGTAAAAACCTAATTCTTGGGGAAGAAGAGAAACAAAAATATCTCTGTCTCTGGATACAAACCAAAAACCACTCATCTCTTATTTAGAGCATCAGCAAATATCACTTGTGTCGGGAATGTGGGAAAGAAAATAATTGAGGGAGGACAGGCAAGATGAAGAGCTCAGAATTCTCTATCAGTTCCAACAGTTCCAAGTTGGTGTCAACTACCACAGAAACATTTTCCTGCCCAAGAAAGACCATATACATGTCTGAAAAAGGTCAAGAAAAAAACATCCTAACATGCACAGGGTGTACCTGCTATAGAGGTTTATCAGACTAATAGACAGACTGATCTGTCTCCACAACAAATTTTGGTTCCAAAGACAATGAAAGGAGTCATTCTCTTACATAACTCTTGGGTAAATAAATGCCTATTAGGCTATTTGATACATAATATCATTTGGCTTAGATGTCTCTGCTTTTGGCTAGTATGACCTGTCAATTGATGAGACTAGGATATTAAAATTACACACTATTATTGTGTTGGGTTTATCTGTGACTTTACACTTAGTAATATTTATTTTATGAAACTGGGTATACCCATATTCAGTGTCTATATATTTAGAATTGTATTGTCTTCTTGATGAATATTTTTCATTATTCAGTATGAAATAACCTTATCTCTTCTGAATAGTTTTTGCTTGAAGTCTGTTTTCATAGGTATCACAAAAGTTATACCTGCTTGTTTCCTAACTCCACTTGCTTGAATTGGCTTTTCACTACCCTTCCACTAAAATGATGGTGTCTATCTTTGTTGGTGAGATGTGGTTTTTGGAAGCAACAAATTGGTGGACCCTCTTTTTTAAATACCCAAATTCTTAGTCTGTTTATTTTGATTGGCAAATTTAGGTAAGTGATGCTCAGAGCTATTATTGAAAGATTTGTATTAATTCATATTATTTGTTGACTTGAGTTTTGGTGTTTCCCTAACCCTGTTCTAAGATGGTTCATTTCTTGAATTTTTTGAATGTGTTTATCCTTCTCTTCAGTCAAAAAATTCTTCTCAGTATCTTCTGTAGAGCTAAGTGGTCATAAATTCCTTTAGCCTGCTTTTTTTGTGTGTGTTTTTGTTTGTTTGTTTTGTTGTGTTTTTTTTTTTTGCTTTGAAGAATTATTATTTTAAAAAAATTAAATTTAATAACCACATGATTAGAAGCATTTTAGTACAGCTTTTATATATTCAGCAAAAGGAGAAAGGATACATCTCTTTCAAAAGTGGCTGTAAATTTTTAAGTACACAGTTGAGTTAATACAGTTATAGAATATTGAACTCAGTATAAACCCTGTAAGACATAAAATTGAATAAAGAGTTTTTAACCCTTTGAAGAATTACCTTCTAAGAGCTGTTGCAGATAGCATAAGGACCTCCCACTAGGCCCTACTTCCTGAGAGTTACAACAATGCAGCTCTTTCAAAAGTGTCTGTAAATTTTTTAGGTTCACTTAATACATAATACAGTTATATAATATTGAACTCAGTATAAACCCTATAAGATATAAAATTGAATGAGTTTTTACCCTTTAAAGAAGATCTCCATTTCATTTAAAAATATGCTGCTTCCTACATTATTAAAAAATTATTTATTTAATAACCACACAATTAGAAGAAGCATTTCATTACATCAGCATTGACATATTCAATAACAATTTCCAGAGCTAAGATGCAATCTCTTTCAAAATTGGCTGTAAATTTTTAGGTTTACAGTTGAATTAATACAGTTATACAATATTGTACTCAGTATAAACCCTATAAGACATAAAATTAAATGAGGTTTTAACCTTTAAATAAATCTCCATTTCATTATTAAAATACAGTTTCATAAGGAAAAATTCATTTTTAATGCAATTGACACTAAGATGTTTGCACACGTGTTTCTAATCTGTATATATCTGATTATTACTAGTTACAATTTTTTAAAAAATTAAAAAAATAATAATTCTTCAAAGAAAAAACCTTTGCTCCTTAGTAATTAGTAGAATCAAAAAACATTACCATTGGAATCTACCTGATGACTTTATATCCATGCTCAAATGCCAAGGAGCTCAGAAAGTAACCGACTTTAGCTTGCTTTTAAATCAAGGAAGGTTTTTCTTTCTTCTTCAACCATGGCAGAATTTTTTTTTAAATGTATGGAAGTATGAATTGGCAGCTGTAGTCTTCAAAATGTGCAAAATGCATCATTCTAAGGCCCTTTGGCTTTTAAAAACTTTTGTTGAAGAATCATTTGATATTCTAATGGTCTTGCCCTCATGTGTCACTTGGTATTTCAGTCAACTTTCAATGTGCCTTTTTTGCTTTGTATATTTAATATTCAAATATAATATGGCTTGGGGAGTTCCTTTTCTGGCTTGAGTATTTGGTGTTCTATATGAATCTTCTCCTGAATGGCCAGCTTTTCTCTTAGATTACAGAAATTTTCTGCTATGATTTTACTGAGAATGTGTTCTGTGCTTTTGACATTGAATTATCTTCCTTTTTATACACCTACAATTCGTAGATTTTTTTGATAATTTCACTTGTTTTATTTGCACAGTTTTACTAATTAATTTTTGTCCATGGCTGAAAGCTTCACTTCCTCAAGACTTGATATATTCTATGCTCCTCAATATCCCTTCTTTTGATAATGATTTCCACTGAGATTTTTGACTTATTGAAAATTTCATTTCTTGCAATTAATTTGGATTTCTTCACTGTTTCTATCTTTGTATTGAATCAAGTTTTCATATCCTGTATTGACTTGCTTATTTCATTCATTTTTTTGTGTGTTTTCTTGGGATTCATTCAGGAGTTTGTATTCTCTGATTTGAATTTCTTGGAGTTTCATATAAGTCTCTTTCACTGTGGGTCATTATTACGGGATCAGTAGGTTTTACAAGAGATGAGTCTTGCTTTTTCTTGTAGCTTGGGTTTTAGTGTTTGGGCTTGAATGTCTGAAGCTAGATCACTAGTGTAAATTTTGTTGCACGCACATACACGTGTGTGTGTGTGTGTGTGTGTGTGTGTGTGTGTGTTTGTATCCATGCACACATGGAAGTCAGAGGACAACTTCTGAGAGTTGTTTCTCTCCTACCATCTACATCCTCAGGATCAAGATCATTATGCCTGCTGGCAAGCACATTTGCTCATAGTCATCTTGCCAGCCTGCAAAAATTTTATTTTTAAATTATTAATACTATTTTGCGATTGAACCCAGAGCCATGTGGATGCTAGGCAAGGGACTCTCCCACAGGGCTACATCTCCAGCCCTTCATTTTCTTTTCCTTAAATGTAAATGAATTCAAAGAGAATCTGTTCTCAATCTTCAAATAAGATAGATTGCCAGACTGGGATTTTATGTTTTTCTTGTGGTTTTGTATACACCTGGTGCATAACTATGAGAGTCCAGTTCCTTCTAGTAAAAGGAGAAGAGCCTGGAAAAAATGATCCGTAAGCTGTTGTCCCAGAATAATGATCCCCGAGTCTATAATGTGGGAGGAGTCTGGATAAGGAGCCTGGTACAGTGGAATAGCCCTAGCTATGAGGCTTTTCCACGTATCTACAGATAAGAATGAGTGTCAGTTCAGGTCCATGGTGGACTGTGGGAACCATACATCTTGCCACAACACACTGGGGAGTTTCTACTGCATTTGCCTTGGAGGCTATCAAGCCACAAATAACAATAAGACATTCATTCCCAGTGATGGCACCTTCTGTACAGGTACTAAAAGGGGCTGCAGTGATGGCAGCTTGGTGATGGAACAACAGTGAATGGGTAAAAGGCAGGACCGAGGCAGGGAACCTTCAACTTGGGACAAAGATATTGCGGTCTATAGAATAATAATACTTTGCTGAATTTTCTGGGACTTTATTATGAAGTATTAAGTGTTGAGATGCCTGTAAAATGTTTTAAATGATAAAATGTGAACAGCTATTGAGTCATTTATGATTTTGTGAAGTGGGTGTATTAGAATTGATTGCAGTACTATTTTTCTAGTTTGGTATGTTTAAACAATTTTTTTTTTGAGACAGGTCTCCCTGTATCCCTAGCTTCCCTAGAATTTGCTATATAGACTGGCTGGCCTCCATGCCACAGAGATCCACCTGCCTCTGCCTCCTGAGTGCTAGGATTAAAGGTATGGGCCACCATGCCTGGCCAGTGTTTAAATTTTATTTATATTTATTTATTTTTATTTTATGTGTATGATTTTCTTGAATGTATGTAAGTATGCCTGGTCATGCAATACCTCAGAGGCCAGAGGAGGACATCAGATTCCCTGGAACTGTAGTTACGATTGGTTGTTAACTGCTATATGGCTGCTAGGCACCAAACCTGGATCTTCTGCAAGAATACCCAGTGCTCTTAACCACCAAGCCATCTCTCCAGCCCCCTTTAAAATTTTTTTAACTTTAAAATTTATTATTGCTGAGGATGGTGGCACACTCCTTTAATCCTAGTGCTTGGGAGGTGAAGCAGGTGGATCTCTGTAAGACTGAGGCCAGTGTGGTCTACACAGCAAGTTCCAGACAAACTGAGGCTACGAATCTTTAAATTAAAAAAAATTTAAGCCATATTCCTTCTTTCAGTGGAAGTGTTGCCAATATTTAGGAGGTAGTAGATTTAGGAAGTAGTAAGTTTGAGGTATCATTTTTCTCTGTTAAACTGGTTTTCAAGGAAACAATATTTATATACAGGAGTTTCCTAAGAGTGGAATATTGTCTGCAATTACAGTTAGCAGAAAGGGGTAGACACACTGTGAAAATATATTAGTAATTAACTAAAATCAGCCAACTCTTAAACACCAATCATTTTGAGGAGTACAAGAACAATGATAGTATTGTGTGAATGTTTTGTCTTTACTCAGTAGAGTAGTTGCACATGTGAACTCACAGTGCTTGTAATAACATGCACAAGGCTTGTTCTAGCCTAAGTGAGACAAAATCCAAGCACGGATGGCGAAAGTGTGCAAAAGCCGCAGCCCTAGCTGAACACATACTGGGAACTAGTAGCTTCTGGAAGAAGGAGAATCAGTTTTCTTTAAGGGTATAATGCCTGGATGGTTAAACAGGCTTCAAGGTTTGAACCCACATCTGAGAACATTTGGGGAATGCAAATTAGAATATGCCTTTATGAAAGAAAAACTATAATAAAGGAAGTGAAGTTGGGGAGGTCAGAACAAGAAGATAGAGTTATGGAAAGCTTCTGAATATAACCAAAATGTATTGTGTGAAATTCTCAAAGAATCAATAAAAATATTACAAAAGGACTGGCTCCTCTCCATCCTTACTAGCCTAATAATACCTAAGCAAGAGTAATGAAATAGTAAGGGGAGAGAGAATTCTAAGTGAGAAGCTGAATTTGTTGCCATCCCTGCCTGAGAAGCCATTATATTTATGTAATATACCTTTTCTTGAAATCTATGTAAATGACCCTTGGTACCTCCAAATCTTTTTCATCTTTTTGCTTGTCCTTGTGTGTCATGAGCTTCTTTTGCTAACAACATTGCAGCAAAAAAGGAAAAACCTGAAATATATAAAAAATTACAAAAGTAAAAAAGAAACTGTTAATATGAGCGAAGAGAGAGGAAAATAAATGAAGAAGGGAAAAAGGCAGGGGACACTAGTGATTAGAGAGGAAATAAAAGAGGAAACATAAATAGAGGGGGGAGCAGGAGGGAGAAAGGGGAAGGATGAGTTCTTTAGGGTTAGAGGTAGATTGAAAAGAGAGTGATAATGATCTGGTACCAGATAGTGTAAAACAGTCTCATCTCTCAAGAGGCTGAGTCACAGAGACCTCACAAACCAGGCTGTCTATGTATCTTAGGAGAATAAAATGAAAAAGAAAAGTATAAAGTGGAAACAAAAAATGACATAGGGGAACAAGAGAGCAAAACCAAGCTCTCCTGCTAAACTGACATCTGGTATTAAACAAAGGAAGAATAGGTATAGTGGGAAAGAAGGTCATGGGTAAAGAAGGTGTGGATAGCGGTTGCCCAGTTGCTAGATTCACTCTCAAGTCTCTTCGTATTCCTTTTCCAGCTCCTAAAAGCCTGTGTCACTCCTGAAGACCTTCTATGGGGGGTGTTCCTATTCTCCCCTCTAGACTTTTCTTTGGGTGATTGGATTAGAAAGCTAGTCCAGCCCATGGATAGTGCTTCACAGGCCAATTTCAGATGCTTCTGAGACCTGACTCCTTCAGGGTTCCCACTGTGAATGATGGATCTCCTTCTGGATCTTCTTCCCACTGCCTCTGTGCTAGTTATTTTCTATTGCTGTGATGAGAAAGTCTTACCAAATCCAACTTGGGAGGGTGGTATTTGGCTTACACATCCTGGTTACAGCTGGTACTCCAGATCCATCTGGATTCAAAACCTCTGACCTCCTTAGGTATCTGCATTCATGTGCACAGCCCTCCCCCCACGTGCACATGCATATGTAATTAAAATAATAAAAATGAAATTCTTTTAGAAATTAGTGGGATAAAAATTTTATGTAGAAGGATAGAAAGTCTTTACAGCATTTAAAAGTATAAAATTTGAGACTTGGGTAATATTTCAGTTGATAAAGTACTGGCCTTGCAGATAGGAGGACCTCAATTAAACCCAAGAACTTTCATGAAAACATCTGGGCATGGTGGCACAGGTGTTTAACCCCAGCACTGGAGCAGTGCAGACTGGTAGATCACTAGAGCTTTTTGAACAGCCAGCCTCATCTACTGAATGAGCTCCAGGCTAATGAGAGACTCTGTCTCAAAGCAAAACAAGGTAGATTGCATCTGAGGAATGATACTCAGCATTGTACTCTGGCACACACACACACACACTCACACACACAGAGACATGCAGGCACCTGTTCACATACTAATCCCCACACATGTACACACACACACACACACACACACACAATTTTAAAGATAAATAAAAGTAAAGTACAAAATTTGATGCCCACCATTATAATAGCACAAATTCCTGTTCAACTAAAAAAGAGTGCCAAGACAATTCATTTTCTTTGACATGTATTTCAGACTACTCCTTAAAAAAGTCACAAACTAGTATTTTTTAAGAGTTTTGCTGTTTCAGAATTCTTTTTGATAATACTTACTGCTGTTGATTACAGTTTGAACTTGTCACAATTCTGTCTGAAGAGGGTGATATTCATGATAATGCAAAACGGAATCAATTAGCAAGTCTGAGTCCTCTGGTAGGTAGAAGTTTGAGATGAGTAATTCTAGCATTAACAAATCTAGGAATGATTAATTAAACTTGAGTAAACATATGACATTAGAACTTAATTAGTTTGTATCCAAAGAAATATATCATTATTTGAATTAGTGTTTACTTTTGATGTGATAAATCTTTGTTCAGGGAGCTAATTATATAAACCATGTATTTGATAGAATATTATATTTATAGGTTCTTTAGACATTAATTTGCCTAATATGGTGAAAAAATTAATCTACAATATTTAAAATATTTTTGCATTTTTTATTTGCGTGTTTTGCTTATAGGTACATAAGTACACCCATGCTATGCAATATCCATTGAGGCCAGAAGAGGGCATCAGATCCTATAGAACTGGAGTTTGGGGTGGTTGTTACCTGCCGTGTGGGTACTGGGAACTGACCCCAGGTCTTCTGTAAAAGCAACCAGTGCTCTTAAGTACTGAGACATCTCTCTAGCCCCATAATCCACAATACTTTATTTTTGTTGGGGGAGGGCACTGAAAATTCTTTTAGTGTGCCCACTTTTTATTCTTTAAAGAAAAGTGAAATCTTTAGTATAACTCAGTCATCAAAGAAGTCATTCAGGACTCCTACAAAAATATAACATAAATGATTCCTGGTCTTTTATTCCTTCTTGAAAATTAACACCAACCAAAGCAATCAAGCAACAGGAATTTTCAGTCTTGTCAGTGACAGTTCTAACAAATACTGAAATAGATGTGCTTTCTTTTGTTAAATCCCACTTTAAAACACACAGAGTGCATTAGGTCAGATGGGGAATATGAGGGAGCATAGGTGTGGGGGGTTCTAAATTTGATTAAGAACTATTGTATGAAATGCACAAAACTAAATAAAAATATTTAAAAAAATGTGTGTGTATTTTCAAGTAAGCTCATAAAAAAAGAACAAAGGTAGGGTATGGAGTTTCCTGTCTAAGCATTTGACTGTGATCATTGTTTATTTATTTTTATTTTTATTCTCTATATATGAGTGTAAGTGTACTCATGTCGTGCAAGAATGACAAATTAACCAGAAAGGAATTATGCCCATTCTCCTTAAAGAAGCTGCAGTCTCTATCTCACCAATTTATATCACACTTGCATTGCCTGTTCATACACATCGAGGTCATCTGCTTTTGCTATTTATAGAAGTCAGAAGAAGGCTTCAGATCCCCTGGAACTAGATTTACAGATGATTGTTAGCTGTCATATGTGTGCTGGGACTAGAACCCATGTCCTATGCAAGAGCAGTCAGTGCTCTTAACTTCCGAGCCATCTCTCCAGTCTTGACTGTGCTAATTGTATTTGCTTAATTTTCAATTTTCTGTGCTGTGTTTTTATAGAAGTATTTCTTTTCTATAAATTTTAATGCTTATATTTATTTATTCATTTGTTTATGTGATATGAAATATTTCATCTATTTATAACTGTTGTGCTGGTTTTATTTTGTTTTTAACATAATTATGCTTTGGCAGTGCTGGGGATCATGAAGTCTTTAAAATTACACATTTAACACAACTTCTATTCAGTTTCTGTACTGAAATATATTCATATTAACTGAATTTATAATTTAATGATATAAAGTGCAGGAAATCTGCCATCCCTTTATTTGACCTGAATAGGGCTTTATGAATTAAGAAACTTTGCCTAAAAATCTAGACATCCTGTTTCTATTACAAAATTATAAGCCATGAAACAATAGACCTAATCTAGAATGACAAATTAACCAGAAAGGAATTATGCCCATTCTCCTTAAAGAAGCTGCAGTCTCTATCTCACCAATTTATGTCACACTTGCGTTGCCTGTTCATACACATCGAGGTCATCTGCTTTTGCTATTTATCACTCCTGTTTTCATATAATATATATTTCTTGAATTTTTATGTATTTCATACATAGTAATCATATTTAGAACTCTTCCCCTGGATACATGGCCCGTAGCCCCTCCCAATGGATTTTATTCATTCTGCTATATATGATAAGGCCTATCAAGTCAAGTTTGTGTCCCTGGATGTCCCTTTGTGTGAGTTCATCCACTGGAGCCTGGTCAGACTATCTAGCACAAATCTCTTAAAGAAGACCAACTCTCCCTCACCCAGAAGAGATCAGTTCCCAATGGTCCCTCAGCTAATGTTGGAGATTCTTACCCATTTCCCTACTTTATGCTAGGTTTTTGTCTGTTTGAGTTTGTATGGACCTTGTGCATGCTGTCCCCATTGCTGTAAGCTCTCTGGAAAACTCTGCTTCCTTATGATCATCCACCATTCTTGGCTATTAACAATCTTTCTGCCCCCTCTTCCTTAATGGTCTCTGAGCACTGTGTGGCAGAGGTTTAATGTAGGAGTCCTCTCTGTGGACAAGCACTCTGCAGTCTCATTTTGTATGCTTTGGCCAGTTGTGGCTTTCTGTGTTGATCATCGTCTACCTGTTGCATGAGGAAGCTTCACTGGTGAGAGATGAGAGAATCATTAATATTCTCTTTAACTGCTGTTCTGCTATGTTTCCTAAGTCTTAGGTGTAGAGGTTCCACTGCAGATGTGTCATATAGGGCCGGGTACCTCACAGACACTTATTCTCTACATTTTATCAGTTGTTGAACTCTGTAATAGTCCTCTATCTCTTGCAAAAATAAGCTTTTTTGATGAGTAGTGAGAGGTATACTTTTCTGTAAATATAGTTTGCATATTTAGTATACAGTAAGAAATTACATTTGTCTAGGAATGTGACAGACATAGACATAGGTTTTTCTCTAGGATCTATGACCACTCCAGCCATGTGAATTTGGTTTTGTTTACATTACACATGCCTTCCTTCCCACTGAGTGAGTTTCCAGTCTATTTAGGTAGCTGTTGATTACCCCCAAGGTATAAGAACCACTACTGCACCAATAGAAATCATTTGCTGTGCTGATTATTGCTGTGGCTATTAGGCTTTACAACTGCATCAGGCCATTGCATTTTCTCCCTTAACAGCTCACATAGTATCCTCTGCTACTGTGAGAGCTGGTCTTCAGGGCGACAGCTTCAAGGTCAGTACCAGCTTCATTGCTTCAAGTCCTGTGTCCTAAGAATGTCCTATCTTCAGCAGTAGGGTCTTATCTTTAAGTTCTGGGAGGCAATCAGTGCTGTGACAATAGTCTGTTATTGTGGGAGTCTCCTGGACTACCATGACCAACCATTTTAAGGGAGAGTTCTCCTGTCTGGTATTTTGTTTCTTTTAAATAGCCTTCAGCTTGACACACACACTCATGTTCATATATTTTATGTGTATTTCACTATACATTTAATGAGAAATTTTAACTTCTTTTATCTATTTTGAAAATGCTCAGATGTCACCAATATGGCAATAACCATCCCCAATCTCACACCATTCCTTCAAGCATATCTGACTTCATTTCTCTCCTCCATTGAGCTTTTCAGTTCCATAAGCTGTTTACCTTCTTGCCTTTGATAGAACCCCCAGGCTTGTTCCTGTTCCCATCATCATCTCCTATGAGAGTGACTTCAATGCTCCAACCTGCTCCTCCTCTAGTTGTAACCTTAAGGTAGTCACTTCAGCAATCAGGGGGCTCATCTCATTTGTTTTTCTTACCGTCAGTTTACATTTTAGCTTCTTGTTCCAAAGTTACTCTATTGAAATATCATTCTTTTAAATATTTTTACTTATTCTTTAGTTGCATAGTTGTCAAAAATATAGCTGCCATTAAAAGAATTTAAGGAAGAAAAGTGAGCAATTTATGAACATATTCAATACATTTATACTCTTAGTTTCTTCTTCTGGATGTGTTTATATTATCTGCCATTTCATGTCAGACCGAAAAACAACATTTTCTAATTTTATGATCAAATCTTTAACACAGCTTTCATCTTTTAACATTTGAAAATTATTTCATTTACTTTCATTTTTGAAATATTTCTTTTCATCAGATATATAACTTTAGCTTGACAAGTTTTATTTTTATAGTACCAATTCCAAAAGACTGAAAAACAAGTAAAGCACTAAAGAAAACGGGACAGAATTGAAACAAATATCAAGATGTTGTATTTAAACCCAGCCATGCTAATAATCCAAATAAGGTTTTCAAATCTTCAATTTAAAAATTATAAGTCTTCAGATTGCGTTTAAAAAGCAAGATTCGATTATATATCCTCTTCAGAAAACACTTTTTTTTTTTGGTCTTTTTGAGACAGGGTCTCCCTGTAGCTCCAGCTGTCCTGGAACTCACTATGTAGACCAGGCTGGCCTTGAACTCACAGAGATCTGCCTGCCTCTGCCTCCCGAGTGCTGGGATTAAAGGCATGAGCCACCACGCCTGGCCAGAAAACACATTTTAAATGTAAAGATATCAATGAATTAAAGATACAATGATGAAATTCATTCTAAGCTAACACTAATCAAAGTAAATCTAGGGTAACTACATTAAAGGCAGACAAAATAGATTTTTAGAGAAGAATTTTCAAAAGAAATCAAGAGGATGATTTCATAACAGTAAAGGGGTAAACATCAAGTGAGAATAACAAAGATAAACGTATTCATCCTCTTGATAACAGAGCTACAGAGTGCAGCAAACAACTGACAGATTTTAGTATTCTGATTTTAAGAACTGATAAAGCAATTACACAAAAAATTAATTAGTATGCACAAACTTTGAACAGCCCTGTAGACCATGTCCTAAATAACAGTTATGGAACTCTACCCAATAACAGCAGAATGCCATTTTTTCAAGTAAATATGAAATGTTTGCAAAGATTGTCCATATGCCGAGTATTAAACAAGACTCAATAAACTTAAATTGATTCATATGATAAAGAAGTCTGTTCTCTGCTCAAATAGAATTAAACTGGAAACTGATTGCATAAAGATAACTACCTAACATGTCCTCCCATAAACCATATTCAAAAAAGAAATCAAAAGGGGAATTTGAAGATTTTAAAATGGAAGAAAATGAAAATGCTGTAAAACACCATTCTTGAGATATCACTATTTAGAGACATAACCTAAGCATAAAATGGTTTTAGTTGACAAAATATTTCAAATAAACTCATAGGGAACACAGGGAACAAAGGGAGTATAGAGTAAGCCTAATTAAATACATGACAAGCAGTACAAAAGCAATAATAGAAAACAGCAAAATATATTTTAAGTTAATGAAAGAAATTGACTCATTGAAAATAATATTACAATTATAAAATATTATCTAGGCTGTTAAGAAGGGAACAGAATCATGAGAGAAAACATATTAGCGGTGTTTTGGTTGAGAGTAGCAATATCAATTCAATTCCTAAAGGGCAGAAAGGGCATATTAAAATCTTCTTTATGCCAAATTAGGCCAAACAGACAACTCCTTAAATGCAGAAGATACTAAAGGTCATGTAGAAAGAAATTCAGACAGAATATCCAGGGTGACAAAACAAATTACCTGCATATTTTCACTGCTCAGTGAAGCAGGGTCCCAAGTGAAACCCTGGACATTACTCAGTCTTTCAACCATCTGATAAGCATATATGAAATAAAGTTGTTGAGTTAATGGAATTGTAAATGTGATTAACACAAAATGGAAAATTCTATTAGTCGTAAAGTTCTTAGGCTTGTCACTATTAACACTGGAGATATTCCAATATCATTTATAACAAATATTACAGGAAATACTGTATTGAGTGATGAATAAATAACCAAGAACCAACAGATCATACCCATATGTGTCATCATCAGAATCTGACTGTATATCAAAAATTATTCTTGACTTACTAGTTAAATGCATTAATTGGAATTGCAGTGAAAACATCCAATTCACACAGTGATTCAAAGATTATAGTGAACTGTGATAAAATGCTGTTTGAAGTAGACATTAAGAGATGTAAAATATTCTGCTTGCTCAAACCTGGAAAACCAGAAAAAAAATAATTAATTTAACATCATCAGAATTTAAAAAACAAAAATTAAGTAGCTTACTTTAAAAAATATTTTATTTTTATTTTATGTGTATGAGTGTATTGTCTGCATGTATGTGAGTGCACCCGTGTCATGCAATGCCATGGATGTCAGAAGAGGGCTTTTGATTCCCCTGGACCTGGAGTTAAGGACAGTTCGTAGCCACCATGTGGGTGTTGGGAATTGAATCTGGGTCCTCTGCAAGAGCAGTCAGTGCTCTTAACCGTTGAGCCATCTATCCAGCCCCAGCTTACATTTTTTAATGTATATTTTTATTGAATTTTTGTGCACTTCATAGAAAGCATCTTAATCATATCTATGCTCCCTTTTCCATTTAAACCCCCCAGAAGTCCCTCAGTATAAGTTTATCCACTAGAGTCTAGTCAGTCTATTTAGAGTCATTCCCTTAAAGAAGATAAACTCTCCCTCACCCAGCCAATTGGTCTTCAACTAATGTTGGGTCCTGCTGTCCATTTTCCCAGTTCTATGCTGTTTTATTTTTTTTTTCTGACTGAGTTTGCATGGATATTGTGCATGCTGGCACCACTGCTGCAGGTTCATATGAGCAAAGTCCCAGAAGCCTGGAAGATTCTTTCCTTATGATCATCCACCAACCCTGGCTCTTAGAATCTTTTTGCCCTATCTTCTGCAAAGATCCCTGAGCCCTGGGAGGGTGAGGTTTAAGGTGGAAGCCCTATCCAGGGACATACTCTCTGCAGTCTCTTATTCTCTACACTTTGGCAAGTCAAGGCCGTGAGTATGCACCATACTCTCCTGCATAAGGAAGCCTCCCTGGTGAGAAGTGAGAGTTGCATTAGTATTCTCTATTACCTTTTACATTGTTTCATGAACCTTAGTTATAGACGTTTCATTGTAGATGTGTCACTGAGGGCTGGGCATCTCCAAGACACTTATTCTCTGCATGTGACTAGCTGTTGAACTGTGATAGTCTCCATCTGTTGTAAAAAGAAGCTTCTTAGAAGAGTGGTGAATAGTATGCTTGGCTGTATATATGAGGATTCATATTTAGTGTACAGTTAAGAATTACATTTGGCTAGGGATATGATAAAGATAGAGTTTTCTCTATGATCAAGGACCTCTCCAGCCATCTGTACTTGGTTATGTTTACAGAGCCACCCATGAGAGGGCTTTAAATTCAATTAGATAACTGTTGCTGTTTTATGAAATAAATAAATGGGCTATGCTTACATGCATTAAAAATACTTCTTAGTTATGTGCACAATAGTAAGATGAATGCTGATTCACAACTTGTTTCCCCTTTTCATTCAGTTTAGGACCCCAGATCATGGAATGTTGTCACCTACATTTAGGATGGGTCTTCTCAGACATTCCAGAGGGTTATTTCTTTGGTAATTCCAAATCCAACCAAGTGGACAATTAAGATTAACAAGAAGACAAGATATATACAGCAAATTCAATGATATACGATAAAAGGAGATGACTTTCCAGTTTAAGGTAGTTCACTAAAAGATATCCATTGAACTTAATGTTTTGATTTTTCATAGTGCTTTGTGGAGAGTGGCAGCATGGATTGATAGTAAAAGCGGAAGGGATACTTGGAAGATTTTAAGTGGAGAGGAATGTTGGAATTGTTTCAGACTTATTTGTGGTACCTGTAAATGATTTTTATATTTGTACATATGTGTGAGATTAAAGGTACGTACCACCACACTCGGCTCCTTTTTCTTTTTTAAATTTTGTTGTATCGAGTGTATTGACTGCATGTATGTAAGTGTGCTTGTGTCATGCAATACCCATGAAGGTCAGAAGAGGACGTCAGATCTCCTGAAACTGGAGTTATGGATGGATGTTAGCTATCATTTGGGTCATTACTCTTAACTGCTTTGGGGCCAGTGGTCTTAACCACTGAACCATCTATCCATCCCCAAGTTTGTTTGTTTTTTGTTTTGTTTTGTTCTGTTTTGTTTTTGTTATATCATTGTTAGTTAGATGATGATGATGATAGATAGATAGATAGATAGATAGATAGATAGATAGATAGATAGATAGATGATAGATAGATGATAGATAGATAGACAGATAGAAAGATAGATGATAGATGATAGATGGATAATGCACTGAGGCCATTTAGTGGTGTTTTTTTGTGTGTTTGTTTAGGACTGACCACATGGGATTAGATAACTTACCAGGGAGTTTGTCCCTGGAGAAAACTATTCTCTCTCCCTCATCATTCATTGATTGCCTATAGTATTTATTTAGATACAAGAATGAGTTAGGGTCCCTCACAGAACAAGCGGTTAGGCTGGGAGCCAGGAAGCCCAAGCAGTTCTCCTGCCTCAAACCCCCATAGTTCTGGGGTTACTTATGTATGTGGCCAAGCCCAGTTTTCGTTGTTGTTGTTGTTGTTTTTTAATGTGGATACTGGGGGTTAGAACCTAAGTCCTCATGCTTGTGCAGTCAGTGCTTTTACCCTATGAGCCATCTCCTTAGCACATACTTTGTGTCTTTTGATGGGGAATTTAGTCCATTAATATTGACCGTTATTATTGAAAGGTGTGTTCCCATTATTGTATTGATTTTTATAATGTTTGGTTCCTGTTAACTACCCTTCAAGCAGGGTCATTATTTTCTCTCACTACTTGTATATGCTTATCTTCTCTCCAGTCCCAGGACCTTCAAATATCTTTTGTGGTGATAGTTTAGCAATGGAAAAATTTTCATGAAACTTGAATATGAATAGTTTCTCATGGAAAGTTCTGTTTCCTCCAATTGTAACCACTAGTTTTTGTGGATACAGTAATGGCTGAGTTGTCCGTTATTCTCTTTTAGCATTTAGAAGACATCATTCCACAGTATCCTGACTCTTTTTAGGGTTTTTGTTAGGAAATGTGCTGTAATTCTGATGGGTTTGCTTTTATACATGACTTAGTGTTTCTTTGCATCTTCAATATGCATTCTATGTTCTCTGTATTTAGTACTTGAACTATTTTATGGTATGTGGAGGTGCTTGTTTTATCTTGTTCATTGGTGTTTCATGTCTCCTGAGTTTGAATCATCTATTTCTCAATATTTGGGGTGTTTTCTGCTCTGATTATTTTTGAATATATTTTTATGTCCTTAGCCTGAAGTTCTTCCCTTAATTCAATCCTCATGAAAATTGGCCTTTTACTGGCAGCTCATAGAGCTCACATATTCTGTTCATATTTCTCATTACTTTAGTGACATCTGGATATTTTTTTCATCTTTCTTTCATTTCTGGCCTTCTATCTTTCCCATGATCTGTTTTATGGTGAAATGCTTTACTGAGTTTTAAACTTGACTGAGTTTTTTTTTATTTCTAAACTTTCTATTTGATCTTTTTAAGGATTTACTTATTTTAATTTTGTGCATATAAATATTTTTCCTGTATGTATGTGTACATAGTATGTGTGCTGTGCCCTTGGAGGCCAGAAGAGAGTAATGGAACTCATATTTAGGTGCTGGGAGTCAAATTCATGCTCTTAACCCAAGCCATCGCTCCAGCTCCTCAATTTGATTTTTGTTTAATTAATTTTGTTGTTTGGCAATTTCATACATGATGTGTTATGATTATTTTCTCCCCAACTCCCTGTCAGTCCCTCCTCCACCATTCCTGTCAGTCCCTCCTCCACCAACCATTCCTATCAACCCCCATCCCATCCATTCTTAACAGTCCCTCTCCCAAGTTCCTGACTTTTACATTCATTTTGCACCCATTTTGTTTTAACCATTTTGAATACTGGATCATAATTATCCATTGGAGCTGGTGGGGGTCACCAATGGGCACACAACTGAAGGCAATGATTCTCCGTCTCCCTGAATCTGTCAGTAGCAAGTAGTTCAGCAGTGAGGGTATAGTCCTTGAGCCCTTCTTCCATCCATGCCCGAGTGTTGCTGGGGCTATTCTTATGGAGACCCAATGCAGGTACATCTTAGCTGTTGTGAGTTTGTGATTGCAATAACTCTGTCCTTTCTAGATGATGTCTTTTCGCAGCCCTTCTCCCTGACTTCCAGATCTTACATTCTTTTCACCGCCCCACTTCTCCAGTGCTCTCTGAGTCTTAGGGGATGGTATAAATGTTCTGTTTAGGACCGAGCACTTACCCATAACTTTTTCCTCAGAACCTTGTTCATCTAGTTCATGTGAAGCCCTGAGTTCAATCCCCAGTATACCATGTACACACAAGCACAATCTTTTTGTCCCTATTGAATTCTTGTTTCATATTCTGTAGTGACTTTCTTTTTTTTTTTTTTTCACTTATTGTATTTTTTTATTTTAGAATATTTTTATTATTCCAAAGAAAGGCCATTTTTAACACTTGGGAGGCAGAGCCATATTTTTTAAAATTTCATTTAGGACCTTATTTGTATAAGCAGTTTCATAATCATTCTTTTTTAAAAAATTAATTATTTGGTGGGACTGGAGAGATGGATCAGTGATTAAGGGCACTGGCTGCTGTTGCAGAGGACCTGGGTTTTAATCCCAGTACATAATGGTTAACAACAGTCTGTTAACTACAGTTCCAGAGGATCCAATGCCCTCTTCTGACATCTGTGGGTGAACTTGCACACATGCAGGCAATACATTCATGCATATAAAATAAAGATAATAAATAAAATATTAAAAATTCTTTATCTGGTATTTCATCTAAAACACTATTTTGGGGTGCCATTACTGCAAAGTTGATATTTTTTGTGGGAGTTGTATTGTCTTTATTTTTTTTTTGTTTTTCATGTTGCTATATTTGGATTTATGCACCAACTTATTTTATTGCTCAGATTTTATTTCTTGATTTTATTCTTTCACTGAAATATTTGCAGTATCCAAGAGGAGCCAAACTGTAATATAATCAGGGTGTATAGTTCGTAAACTAGACTCCCAAGTCCACGTTCTCATGGTGCATTCCACAGCCTCCGTACTACTGTTAAAGTAGAACCACCAATGTTGGACAGATATTGTTATGCATAAGTTATACTATCCAGTTGCAAACAGTAGTTCCTTTAAATTTGATAACTATTAAAGAATAAGAAAAACAAGGATAGAGTAGTATATGATGTGGTATTAGTTACTAAAATTAGGAATGAAAGAGAAGAAGGTTGGAAATGAATAGGAAGTAGTGTTAGATCAAATAATAAATAACAGTGAAGATGCAAAAGTGGCTGGGACTGAAAACTTGGGATACTGTTAGGATCCACAGATTTTAGGTAATAGTTAAGACATGGAAAATTATACTTAAAAAGCAAACAGAGGAAAGAATGGAGAAGGGAAGAAAAATGGTAGAAATGAAAGGAAAAGTCTATGAGTTGTACGTTGGAAATCGACTAGATGGAGAAACAGAAAAATCATAAAACGTAATAAGTAAATATACAAACCAAAGCAAGACTATCAGGAGATATTTAAGCAACAGTGAAGACTGAAAATGAAAACACAGGAGCTGGAGAGATGGCACAGCAGTTAAGAGCACTGACTGCTCTTGCAGAAGACCCAGGTTTGATCCCCAGCACCCACACAGCAGCTAACAACTGTCTGTAACTACAGTGCCAAGGGGGATCCAACACCCTTTTCTGACCTTTGCAGGCATTGTACGACATGGGTGCACTTACACACGTGCAGGCAATACATTCATACACATAAAATGAAATTTAAACAATGAAAACACAGAAAACAAAAAACTTTAAAAATGACAAAATTATTAATAGCAAAATAACAAGACAAGGAATAAACAACATTAGATAATAAATATTACATCATTGTTTCTTCCTTAGTGGCATGGGTTTTGAGTTATTCATTTTCCTTGCATGTTTTACATAGCAAACCACATTGGTGGTGGCAGTTTGTAATTCTAGTTCAAACCTATACAGTGAGATTTAGGGTATAAATTACCTTTGTGGAGTTTAGACCAATTAACCTTTGGGTTGAGTTTCTTTGTGTGTGTGTGTGTGTGTGTGTGTGTGTGTGTGTGTGCTGATATATGTGCCTGTGTTTGTGGGTGCTCACAGAGTCCAGAGGGTGCCAGATGCTGTGAAGCTGGGGTTGCAGGCATTTGTGAGCTACCAAACATGGTACTGGGTGGGATCTGATCTGCAGTCCTCATGATAGAGATGCAAGTGCTCTTAATTGCTGAGCCATCTTTCTGGTCCATGGATTGAGTTTATTACACAGCTGCACTTAGTAGAGTTGCTAAATTCTCAATTTCCTCCTTCATGCTGTCCCTTTTGGGCTTGGCACTGTGTTGGACAGGGGAGAAGGGGAGCCCTTGTGATCTTTCTGGCGGCCTTGGAAAGACTGATGTTCAGGCTCTCTGCCCATGGGCATATGGAGAGCCTTTGCTCCTATTCAGCTCCCAATTTGCTGCAGCACTTTCCTCAAAGTTCTATGATGCATGAGTGTAGATGAGGCAAGGCTGTTCTTACCTGGTGGCTTCCATGGACCTCAGCCTATACCCTATGCACCTCTTCCCAGTTAGAAGTATCACCTGGCCTCACTTCCTATTATGTATACAGTCTTTGCTCTTCAAGATAGCTTCTGTGTGTGAGAAGGGAAAACACCCAGGTGATTTCCACTGATCTCACCGGAGTTGCTTGATGCAGTTGGGTAGCAAAATGTGCTCAGCTTCCTCATGGAGAGCTCACCTAGAATGATAAGTTCATTTATAGCTATTGTTTCTTGTTTTTATTTTTTCTTGAAGGAATAGAGATTATTGTGTATTATTTTCACTGTTTCAATTGAGTCTCAATCGTGTGAGCTCTAATCTGCCATGTTACCTGCACTTTGTCTGGGTAGATGAATCTTGTTTCATCCATCCTTAATTCTGTACTTTCTGCATACACTTTTACATGAAATGTTATTTCGAGAAGAATTGATTGTTTAAATTCATAAATTTGTATATCTCATTGGAAGACTAGCTTTAAAAAAATTTCTGTAGCAATACCCGCGTCAAAGAGAATGATTTATTTGTATTTGGAAAACAAGTTTCGAAATGCAATTCAAATGTCCATGAATTTTATCAAAAGAGCATATTTTAAACATTTGTCTCTTTTCTGTAAAATCAGATATGACATAAGAAAAATAAGAACTGAAAAGTCCCATAGTTGAAGTTGTGCCTAGGAGAAATTATTAATCACTATTAGATACAACGTTTGGCAAACAAAGTAAAAGGGTCATTGGCCTTTTGTCTATACAATCAGCTCATATTCAAAACATAATTCTAGACTCATCCAGGGAGTTGTTATAATGAAATGCGCATTTCTTGAAATTATTAAATGTAGATGATGAATTTAATGTGTGTGTGCCTGTGTGTGTGTGTGTGTGTGTAGATGCACATATCTTTTATGATGAAATCAAAGGGAAATTTTTCCTAAAAATCTTTTGTGACTTTTGGAAGTAGAGAATTTGATATTTTTAAGATAAATCCTAAAGAGACATTGAAATAAATTATTATGGCAAAAATAAAATTTGAAAGAGATATTCCTAGACAGCTTTTTAAAGGTCAGGATAATTTCCTTGGGATTCAGCTGTTAAATTTGTTGATATGTAGTTCTCTTTCCTTTCATATTTTCTGATATAATCTATATACATCCCAAGGTAGACAACCTGTTTGAACAAACCTGATGTCCCCACAGTAAACAGTAGATAAACCAAAGAATGCATATGAAAATTAAATAAGATCTAGTTCATATCACATTAAATTTTACCTATTAATAAAATAAGGCTATTATGCAATGCAATGATTTTTTAAACCTCTAAAAGAACTCCTTAGACAAATGCTATCGAATTAAAATGTGTCAAATATTTTATTGTAAATTTCTGCATGGCACATATAAAAAGCTAGAGGCAGGTGGATCTCTGTGGTCTACATAGCAAGTTTCAGGTTAACTGGTAATACAGGGAGACCCTGTTAAAAAAAGAAGAAGGAATGGATAAATCTTTAATACTATTTTATGTAATCTGATACATTCAAAATAGTCTATCAATATACAACTTATTAATTTGATATTTTTTAGCAAAAAAATTGACATTGTTTTAACCAAAGGTAAAACCTACCGTGTATCCTAGGTTTACTAAACATTTTAATCCAACTAGTCCCATTTAGTAATCTATATAATCATTTTGGGCTAATTATGGATTGTGAAGATTCAGGTATTGATAAATGTTAACATTATTTTGACCTGTAGCAAGGATAATGTATAATTATAACCTGTAAGTTTCATTTATCTGTCCTTCCTCTTCTCTGTCCCCTCTCCAGTCCTATCCACAGAAGTCATCAATCATCTATGATGAATTCAGTAAGGATCTACTACATTCCACTGTCCCCTCTCCAGTCCTATCCACAGAAGTCATCAATCATCTATGATGAATTCAGTAAGGATCTACTACATTCCACAGTGTGTTGTGGTCACTGAAAAACACAACATGAAGCAACATGTGCACATTCCCAGTTGGCATCACCCTTATAGTCTATTGGTGCTATGATTTCAGTTCCGTATCAGTTATTGATTTTTGGAGACCCAGTCTTAGTGATACTGAAAAAGGCATTGATTACAAAACTACAACTCACACAATGGCAGGGCTGAAGCCAGCTGAGCTAGTGTACAGGAAGAGAGGCATTGTAAACTGGGGTAAAACAATGGAAAACAGGACCCTGACTGGAAAACTGCAATTGTGAGACCTTGGAAACTCATGTGTCTCTCATTGCTATTAATCCTGATACTGCAGGTGACAGACACTTGAATTGATCACCAGAATTGAATTGACAGGTCTTCTGGCCTGGAACTCTCAGTATATAAAAGAAGAAATCAATTATGGGAGCTGAGTGAACTTCAGGCAGACTACAGGCCTACGGCCACAAAATGAACACCTCATCAGCAATGTCATGTAGATCCCAAGAGATGCCCTCTGACAATCTCCAGACGTGCACCTTGCTCACTTTGTACTGCCAGTTACCATACAAATTTGTCTCCTGGTCTGATTCTGTCCAGGATAATAATATAATGAAAATGTTATTAAAAAGAATTTCAACTTAGCAAATTTGATTTAGTGTCAATCTGCAATATTATCGGCTTCCTTGTGGATTTTGCTTTCCTTACAAATATTGGTGTTTAATTTTTCTGTGCCTTATTCTGTCTCATGTGAAGAAACCTTTAAAAATTTGAGTGTGACTAAAAATGTCAAAAAAATAAGGAGTCTGAAAAATAAAGAATTATGTGTGCTAATGTACATATTTTGCATGTCCCAAACTTAGCTGAGGAACTATTGACAATGGACAAATACAAGAAGAGAGAAAATTTGTTTCTTTTAAGGGTGTGACAATATATAGATTAACAAGGCTCCAGTACATGGCCACAAACTGAAGGACACTTGTGGACACAAACTTGGCTCAATAGGCCGTAACACACATGACAGCGTACATGAAATCAAGTGGTGGTGGCTGTAAGAGTGGTAAGGATAGTCGAGGGTCCTAAATATCAAAATATACTGTATGAAATTCAAAAATATTCTATTTGAAATATTTTTTAAAACTCTTGAAGAACAATACCAACTTTTTAAAATATTTTAGAGGTTTGATATAATTTTCATAGTAAAACTTAATAAATCCTTTACACTTTTTATCTGTCACAAAAGAAGGAATTCATTCCTGGCAATGGGCATTTTACTTTGCTGGCCTATGGTATCTCACAGGAAAATGTTCCCATGTTATAAGCCAACTTCTTTTATTCTTTTATTCTCTTTTTGTTACACACACACACACACACACACACCACACACACACACATACACACACACACATATGTATGCTTCTATAGTGGTTGGATTCCATATGGCTTTTTTTGAAGGCCTTTAGTGTTACTCATATGAACTTAGAGCAATAGTGACTGTATGCCCAACATCCAAGTAAGTTCAAGCCAGACAAAATCCCAGCATTGAAGTTGGGTAAGAAACCCAAACCTAACTGAAGAAGTATTGGCAACAGAAGGCTTCTGGGAGGAGCAAGTCATTTCTCATTTAACTGACCAGGTTGACCAGGCTCCAGTGATAGATCCAGTCAAAAGGTCATTTGGGAACACAAGTTTGACTCTATAGGATATATATATATATAGTGCGTGGTCATATATATAAATATATAATAGAGTATATGAAATTATGTTGGGAACATTAGGGGATGTAGAGGAGGAGGGGATCTAAATTTTATCAAAATACATTGTATGACATTTGCAATAATTCAATAAAAATTTCACCATTATAATTTTCTATTGATTCAATACTTTCATACAATGTATTTTGATCATATTCAGATCCTCCCTCTATACACCCATCTTATTCCTATCCCGAACTGCATGTCTTCTATGGGTCTGTACCTTGGAATCTTGTCCACCTATGTGACAACACATCAGTAAGGAAAGAAAAGGTCTATTAATAATCCAAAAACCATCCTTTTCCTCAAATGATAGACTTTGCAGTTTCTTTCATTTTGTTGTGTAGATATTGTCCTATCATGTAAACCTTGTATAAGCTGGCATTAACATTACAGGTATATGTGCTTAATTTGCGTATAATTATTTTATTGCAACTAGTCATTTCACTTATCTTGGTTTCTGTCACTAACTACAACAGTCCACCTGTTTTGATCGTCTATCATAGAAGTTTTTTAAACTGCTTTCAGAAGAAGCATGGAAAAACCTCCATTGGGGTTTACGAATTCAGTATTTAATTACTTATGCCTCATTCTTATTTAATTTTGCTTGAAGTGAATACATTTCACCACTCAAAGTCTGATAAATGAGGAAATGTTAAATCATCTGCTAAGATTACAGGAACCATTTCAGTTTGACTTACATATTTGAAAGTGCTGTATTAATGTCTTAAATAAATACTTTGTCTCTATTATTTGAAATTAATTTTCTGTGGATAACATGTTGTACTGAATTCTGATAAAGTGGATGCTGATTATACCTTCTCAACACGATTTAGTCTAGTAGTTTTTCACGTTTATGACCGTCTAAATTCATCTTTTTACAGCCCTCGACTGCAAACATTCAGGATGTTTTAATTATAAACAGACTATTTATTGAGAATTTGTTCTCTTTCTAACTTTGCACAAAATATCTTAGACCCTTTCAAAAACTAAGCAGGCTAAGTAGTATTATTCCTCCTTTTGCCTATGAAGAAGCTAAAGTTTATGCCGCCCAGCCTCTCTTCTCCCCCTTCCTTCCTTTGCACTTCTTTCCTTTTGTACTTCCTCTTCCCCTGCCTCCTTCCTACTCTACTTCCTTCCACACATTCCTTTCTCTGCAAAAAAAGATTGAGTGTGCAATAGTGCCCAATATGCTGGTGCATACCCTTAATATCAGCTTGAGAGGCAGAGGCAGATGGACCTCTGTGAGTCTGAGAATGGCCTAGTCTACAAAGCGAGTTCCCAACTAGCTGGGACTACAGGGAGACCCTGTCTAAAAATAACAAGCAAATAAGCAAAAAGAGTGTATAATAAGAGAGGAGAAGAAGAGAAATGCAACATTCATCTTTATGGGTCTGAATTATTGAAAAATGAAACCATAAAATGTAAAAGAAAATGGATGGAAATGAAAATCATTATTTTGAAAAATATGACCCAATCACAGAAAGACAAGAAGAACCACATTTTCTCTCTTCCTTACAGATCCTAGCTCTGAATCTTTAGATTGGAGTATATAACATGAACAAATCCCAGAAGCCAGTAAAGTAGAAAGAGCACAGGTGGAGATGGGTGGGTAAGGAGCTCTAGAAAGGGGGAAAGCAAGACACAGGTGCTGTCAGGAAAGAAATGGGAAAAATTGGATGAGGGACATTAACTGCAGCAAGAGGAGCTAGGATAAAACAGAAGGGGCAGGGAGGAAGGAGAGGTTATAACATTAGGAATGTTTCAAAAAGTCAGAGGGAAACACACCCTTACAATATAGGCTATTGCCTTTGCCCTTGGTTGATGTCCAGAACTTGAAGGTAAGACTCTAGTAGTAGAGACACAACATACCTGGGAGACAAGAATTGGGGGAATCAAGCTGGAACTGTCCTTGAAACTTCCTCCTAGTATCAGAAGGTGTTATGCGAGCTGCCAAGAGTAAAAGCAAATCAGCAATCTTTCCCAGCTGTAAAGCCTAAAAATTACAATAATAATCAGCCCAGCAAGATGTCTCTAATGGTACAATATAGACACTTTTATCTTAGACGTAATCAGCAGCTATCTACTTGAACTTAAGGCATACTCAGGAAAATGCATGCATGGTACTACAAGCCTAGCCATGTCCCCATGTTTGGAGAGTTAATAGACTCTAGAGAAGAAACTACCGCCATTTTCATAACCAATATAATTTTTAATTTTATTCTAAATACTTATCATTAAACTCACAGGTAAATATAGCTGTCAACCCCCATCAAAGAAGCATTTTTACAATAGATGGTCTATTACAGAAATGCCTAGCTGGTCAAAACACAGAGAATAATTGATCATGGCATGACGGCCCCAATAGATACATAAAAATTATAACCCCTATACCTAAGGCTCAGGGAACATTGTGAAAGAGTGTGTTGGTAAGAGTCAGAAAACCAGGACACCTGCTGCTAGATAGGGTTTTCTAAACATAAGAGGGGAGCTGTACCCATGAAATCTCTGAAATATGGTGGTCTAAATAAAACATGTATAATGATAAGTCCAGTTGGCACGCCACATGAACCTGGGAAATTTCACGAGGTTCTTCACATAGATGAAGTGCTACAGGCTATCAACACCTGCTAAGGGAGAGAGAATCAGCTTCTTGAATGATGAGCCCCATGATAGGTAATAGAATCATAAGTGGCCAGTCCTCCTAAACACATGTATGTATGAGCAACGTTAAATGGACTCAGTGGGATTTATATATATATATATATATATGGCAGTGATGTCAGAATATCATGAAAAGGAAGGACACAGACTTATCGGATTTGTGACTTGCCAGATAAAAATAAATAACTAAGGAACTAAGGGGACTGGAGAAATGGCTCAGTGGTTAAGATCACTGACTACTCTTGCAGAGGACCTGGGTTCGATTCCCAGCACCCACATGGCAGTTATGAACCATCCTTAACTCTAGTTCTAGGGGATTTTGAAGCCCTCTTCTGACTTCCATGGCATTGCATGACATGAGTGTACTCACATATATGCAGGCAATAATATGCTCATACATGTAAAATAAAAAATAAAAAACAAAAAATAAATAACTAAGACTGAAATGTAGGGAATAAATAACTAGGAAGAGGCATATTTATTTTATATGAGAGAATTTAGATCTAGGGATTGGGGAGATGATGGTTCAGTGGGTAAAACTCTTACTACAGAAGTGTATGGATGGGTATTTGTATCTCCCAAACCTATGTAAATGCCAGGCAGGCAGGCCTGCTGACTGCCTGTAGTCTCCCCATTGGAGGAAAACGGGATTTCCAAGGCAAGCTAGATAACTAGATCAGTGGAATCATTGAGGTCCTGTTCAGCAAGAGGCCCTCGCTAAATATATTTGGTGGCTAGGAACAGACGAAAACACCTGAAGTCAACCTCCTGCCTCCACAAGCACATACATACACAAGAATATGTATCTGTACAAAAATATGCACCTACTTATAAGTGAACATACATAGATACATGCACATACACTACACATATATAAAAAGGAATTCGGGTATCAGTCTAATGATTCCAAAATATGTTAAAACATTTAGTGTACTAAATACATTTATAAATATACTATGTACCTGTATGATCAACGCATATAAAACCTCAGTGCAGTTTTGAAAATTGAATATTTACTATTTATTCAGCTATCCAATTTTTATAGTATCACCAACAATCAGGATTCACATATTTCAGTGCTTCATTGGTGTTTAGGAATTCATACAATATCGAAATGTTCCCTGATCTATCACTTATGAATCACAAAAGACAACATTTATTTGCACAAAGGGCAGAAAGATCAGTCATGCCACCTTTACCAAGTGATCAAATGTAACTTAGCCATTAAAAAGACAAATTGTTGTGTGTCTCCCACTGAGGTGCTAAATGTACTCAAGGTAACAATGTTAGTAGTAGTATAGTGTTCATAATGATTTTAATATGAATATGAAAGGAGAAAATCAGAACAAACTCAATCTGAGATGTAACTGGCAAATCACTTGGTCTGAGCTTGTGAAAAAATAAGAATGTCCTGAAAGATTTAAAATAATGTGGAAGGGAATTTTGCAAATTAAAGGAGACTAAAGAAACATGTCATCACTGCACACTGAATCATCTCTTAGTATGAACTTGAGTATAAACTGGACTGAAGAAGGAAAGGAAAAGAAGGAAAAGAAGGGACAGAAGCAGTGAAGGAATGGGGACAGGAAGGGGTGACGACGAGAAGAAGGAGGAAATAAGGAAGACAGGCTTAAAACAAGAGTGCTATATGTTTCATATTTTTAATGAATTGGTTAAAATTAATGATATTTATAAGATAAAATAGGAACTGGAGTGATGCCTTGACAATGAAAACACTTGCTGCACTTGCAGAGGTTCAGAATTTGTTTCCTAGCACACATGTTGGGCAGTACACAACTGTCTGTAACTTCAGATCCAGTGTTCTCTTCTGATCTCCACAGGCACCTACATTCACATGCTCATACACACACAAACACAAAGATACATAAACAAAAATGAATCATAAAATTAAAAATGAAGCACAAGTGAAGTCAGAACATTTGTATTTATACTGCATATTGGTTGATTTATTGATTATAACTTTTTTGCACATGATGATTTAACTGAGACTACATAACAGAAATTACTTGTTCTCAAAAATTAAATAATAATATAAAGAAAATTTAGAACTTATATGTTGATTAAAATTAATGTTAAAACAAATTCAGGATCTTTGGTTTTTGAGAGACCATGAGATTAAGTTCCTAAAGGTTTTATAATAATGTTTTATATTT
>NW_008343717.1:504474-506660 GCF_000622305.1 Nannospalax galili | reverse complement strand
TTAGCATAATTTATTAATATTTAAAGCAAATATGAAACCAAATGTAATCTTTCAATCTGGTTCAGTTTTAAATATCTAAGCTTATATTTTCCTCATTTCTATTTAAAAATATTATATTTATTATTTAAAAATAGCTTATGAGTATGGGTGTATTGCCTGCACATATGATATATGTAAGTGAACCAGTAATATGCAATGCCTAGAGAAGTCTGAAGAGGGCATCAGATTCCCCTGGAACTGGAGTTGGATGGTGGTTAGCTGCCATGTGGGTGCTGTGAACTGAACAGGGGTCCTCTGCAAATGCAACCAGTGCTCTTAAACTTTGAGCCATCTCTCCAAACCCCCTAATTTCTACTCTTGGAGGCAAAATTCTGAGGACTGTCTTAGATATACAATCAATTTGATTAAATTATCATCCAGGCAAATACACGTTATTAAACTGAATATGGAAATTTTCATACAATAAAATTTGGTGGCATTTATATTTCTTCCCCTGTCTGCATCTCTCCTTTTATTGACCCCCCCAACCAATTTAATGTACCATATTATATATTTGATAAGGACTAGAGAGTCTAATTGTGTCCCTAAATGTCCTTAAGTGTGGGTTCATCCACTGGAGCCTAGTCAACCTACTGAGAGTCCCATGCTTGAAAGAAACTGTTTTTGCCCCTCTCAACAGCCATCTGTTGTCACAATTCCCTTTGATGGTGTTGGAGCTTCTTCCCAACTTCCTCCTATTTATACTGGAATTTTGTTCTGGTTTGAGTTTGCATGAGACTTATGTATTCTGCCACTGTTGCTGTGAGTGCATTTGAGTAAGTGATCAACTGTCTGGAAAACTCTGTTTCTTTGTGGTCACTCACTACCTCTGGCTCTTGAAATTTTTCCACCCCATCTTCTGCAATGATCCCTGAGCCTTCAGAGGCAGAAGTTTGATATAGTATCTTATTGAGGAGTAAGCATTCTGAAGTATCTTGTTCTATGCATGTTGACTAGTTGTGAGTTTCTCTGTTAACCAGCATCTGTTTCATAAGGAAACATTTCTGGTGAGAGCTGAGAGATGTATTAACCTATGAGCATAACAGCAAGTCATTAAAAGTCAGTTTAATACAATAGCCATTTAGTAGAAAACTAGCAATAAGTTCTCTCCTATGTCCTGTGATCTGTATAGCCTCAGGCTCCTAAGCCTGATATAAATATTGGATGTGAGTTCTCTTCTAGGTAATGGACTGGACCTTAAATACAATTAAAGTGGTTGGTTACTCACATATTAGTGCCACTATTGCACCAGTGGGCATATATTGCCAGGAAAGCTGTTATTGTAGTTCACAGGATTTACAGCTAGACAAGGTTGATGATTATCTTTTTCCTTCTGGTAGCATGCATAGTACATTCTAGAATTATGAACACCAGCCAGTAGAGATGAGGTTCTGAAGTCAGCACCAGCTTGATTTTTCCTTTTTATTTCTACAGCTCAAGTACATACTGTCTTCAGCAATATAGTCTTACCATGCAGTTCTCAAACACACACCGTTTAAATATTGTTATGAAAGTAAGAGATATTTTAACCAAAATAATTATTCAGGTACTTTTACATTACAATATTGATATTTGAAAATTATTAACTATGTGAACTGAAATACATCTTATGTGTTTCTTTAGAACGTCAACTGAAAATTTAAGATGATATTCTTTGATAAACAATCATGACATTATTTCTAATTTTTGAGCTCTAACATCTACTCAGTATGGTGCTGAAAATTCTTAAACATTTCAGCAGAGTAGCCTAGTAGTGATCAGGACCAATGAAAGATAGCTGAAAGAGGTAGTGGTTTTTTAAAAGGCTTTAAAGCTCACCTGAGGGACTCAGCAAAGCGGGGAATGAGCCACAGTGGTCAGAACTGAGAGATAAAGACAAGGGCAAGCAGAGACTTCCAGGGTAGACCTAGGGCCCATGTGAAAAAGGCAGTTGTGCAAGTGACAGTCCAGCAATGCTCAATGGGAGATGAGCACAATAGTGCTTAAGTGAAGTTAGGCATCATTTGAATACATTATTACTAAATGTCCAGAGGGTGAAAGAAAAGTTTCTTAAGTTGAAGAGGGATTTAAAAATATGAATTGAGCCAGGTGTGGTGGCACACGCCTTTAATCCCAGCACTTGGGAGGCAGAGGCAGGCAGATTTCTG
>NW_008343717.1:490791-504420 GCF_000622305.1 Nannospalax galili | reverse complement strand
ATATATATATATGAATTGAGAAAGCAAGATAAGTCTTGACTTGTTAGCATAGAGTTGGAAGAATCAGTATAAATTCATGATTATATATGCAATACACCTGGAGATAGAAATAAATACAAATAATAACACACGATTTTATGAACCTCCAAAATGTATATGAATTGTCGATCTGTTTGTCTAATATTTTCTGACTCAGTTTATTGAAGTAGTTTGGGCTAGCAACACTCCAAGGACAATAAGTATACCCAACAAAATGTGAAATTTCAAATACCAGTTTTTCCAAGAAAAGAAAATAGGATTCCCTTCAATAAATAATTCCATGAGAGAGTAAACAAAGTAGAAAATGGGTCTGGAACATGTCTGTGGCAAGAATTAAAGAAATACAAGAATACACATAAAAAATAATAAATAAAATAAAAAAGAAAGAAATGCTCAAACTCAGGACTGGAGGGATGGCTTAGCTATTTATTATGAGCAGTATCTGCTCTTACAGAAGACCTGGATTCAGTTCCCAGCAACAACATGGTGGTTAATAACCACTGTAACTGCAGTTCAAAGGCATCTGATGCTCTCTTCTGTTCTCTGCAGGCATAGTATGACATGGATGTACTTACATAATGCAGGGAATACACTTATACATATAAAATAAAAATAATAAATAAAATATCAAAAAAATTTAAAGGTCAAACTCATATGAAAATCTGTTGTAAATAACAGTACTCAACTTAAGTGAACTCATCCAGGCCAAAACTGAGATAATTTAAGCACCTAAATCAGTAATAATGGTGAATTTTGTTACACTAAACATGTGGCAATATTTTTTTTAAAAATCCATGAAATTATACAGATAAACAATGAATGAATGAGAATAGCTCTGTCTTGCAATGGAATGCTTATTAATAAATGTAGAAGAAATGATACAATTGTAAACATAAAAATTTGGGAACACAATTTTCATGACAGATCCTTTGATGAACTAGTAATTAGCAGGTGAATATTAATGAACTAGCAAGTAAACTTTAGTTCCAGAATAAGCTCTTTACAAAAATCTTGGAATATATCCATTTGCTTATCAGTTCATATGGGAAAAGCAAAACCTTATAATGAAGCAGCTGGCAAACACACTCAAGTGACAGTAGGGCAGAAACAAGGGCTGCAAAACTGCTCCGCAGGTATGTAAGTGAACATGAACAGGGAGATTCAGGATTTTCAAAACAGGAAAGATAGGTGAAGCATGAAAAGGTGATGAGAAACTTGACTTTTTGAGTTGAACACAAAAGTGACAATATGAAGTCATGAATTTCAACAAAAAATATTGATATATTGAAAGTTTGTAAAGATAAATGATAGGCAGATAGATTATGGATACATGCAGGTTGCAGATATATAAACTTATAAATTGATGGTAGATATTTAAATACATAAATAGATGGTAGATTGTGACAGAAAAGCAGACAAACTTTGACTGGATAATAGATTTTGGAAGTGGAGAGTGAGATCAGAAACATAATCTATCAATAAACCCAATCCATTATACTGTAGTAAATAATTTTGCAGAAGTGAGTCTAATTGGAACAGTTGGAAAACTTAAATGGGGTAACTAAATGGAGCAAATATGGGTTCTATGAGAAATTTTAATTATTAAAAAAGTTTTTAAAAATATAGAGAAATTTTATAATCAACAATCTTAATATTTTGAATATTATAATTTTAAATGGTCCAAATACATCCAAACATAGAGTATTTTAAAATATAGTTTTCCATTTTACTATGTAATTACATGTTCTAATTATACAACTAATTCATGTAAGCATACTTATATAATTAAATGATATAATTACATAGAGTAATTGCATAATTCTTGTAATGGCATAATTACAGTAACTACTCAATTGCAAAACACAAGTAAAACAACCAGATTAATTGCTGTAATAAAATATCTCCCTAAAAGCCATTTGAGTTTTAAATAAGAATTTCATTTTTGTAGTTTAAGTGTAGCATATTTTTAGAACTGTGAAATATATAAATGCAAAATTTTTAAATGTTCAGTCCTTCCTATCTATCTTTATAATTTAAAAATTGTAGAACTACATAAGCAACTAATAAATGTTTAAAGAATTTTTTTTCTTAAAAACTTTAAGAAATTTTCTAGTTCATTAATACCTTAAGAGTTGTTTCTTGATAATTGAACAGAAGCATGGAAATTGTAATGACAGTAAACAATTTCTTTGATTTTTCTTATTTCTTGTGAAACAGGATTCGTTAAATTTTCTCACTGATCTTAGAGATCCTTTCAAGACTAGAACAAACATTCATATTAAAGTGATTATAGAATTTACAAAGATGAGTGTTCCTGGATTTGACAGTCTGGTTCTAGATTTAAAATTTTTAATTTGGATTAATATCTGATCATAAATGTGATGAGAAAATAACTGACTCTGGTTTTACTTTTGCTAACACAGTGACTTGGTGAGATGGCTCAAGCCTTCGAACTCCTAACAGTTATTGAAAAGAGTAGCTACAGCCAATTGCAAGCTGCCAGCTATGTACATGCACAAGACTCTCACAAGGACCTTTCCTTCCTTCCTTCCTTCCTTCCTTCCTTCCTTCCTTCCTTCCTTCCTTCCTTCCTTCCTTCCATCCTGCCTTTTACCTTTCATTCTTTCATTTTTTTCATTTTATCTCTGTTTTCTCCTCATTACAGATGCTGCATTTCTCCTATGCTATATGACAGTTTTTTAATTTTTAAGGAAAAAAAAAGTCCTTTTATTTGTCACTTTATTTTGATGTCAATTTAAGCCAAGTACCTAGTGGTCTTTCTACTATGAATTTGTTTCCTTTAAATCTTATGAAACCCTGGGGAGGATAACCAATTTACTTTGTATGAGAAATGATCCCTTGCAGAAGAGAAAAGCTCTCAGCATGCTGACCTTAGAGCAACAACACAGTTCCTTCCCTCGGCATTTGCATTATGACACTGGAAAAGTTTTGTCGCTCATACACAATTATATTGAGAGCCTTTCACTTCAGTAAAATGACAGGGTTGTAACTCTGGTTTCAATTTCTAAAAGAATAATTTTTTTTGAGACAGGGTCTTGATTTTTAGCCCTGGCTGGCCTGGAACTCACTATGTAGACTAAGTTGGGCTCAAAGTCACAGAGATTTACCTGTCTCTGCCTCCCCAGTGTTGGGATTAAAGAATAATATTTTTGTAGAAAAATTTTAAAAAATATTTTACCATAGCCAAAATTGTCAGTAAGTTAAATTATTTGCTCCAAAATTTGAATTATTTCTGAGTATAACTAAGGTTACAAAATTAGGGGCTGGAGAGATGGCTCAGCAGGTAAGAGCACTGACTGCTCTTTTAGGGGACCTGTGTTTGGTCCCGAGCACCTACATGGTGTTTAACAACTTACCTGTAACTTCAGTTCCAGGGGATCAGATGCAGCTCTTCTGGCCTCCATGCTGTACAAACTGGGTGCATTTACGTCAACATGTGTGGCAGACAGAGGTATACACCAGGGATGCCTTCCTTAATCCCTTGTCTACCCTGTTTTAGACAAGATCGCCCACTGAACTTAGAGCTCACTGTTATGGCTAAACTGACTGGCCAAAGAACCCCTGAATTATGCCATGCAGTGGCTGGGGTTACAGATGCATGGTGGCATTGTATATGGGTGCTGGAGATCTAAACTCAGATCTTTATTCTTGCATTGCAAGCACTTTCCACACTGAAGCATCTCCCTAGACCCAAATTAATCATTTATGATTTTTAATTTATTTATTCATTATTTATTTTAATGGTTATGACTGTTCTGCCTGTATCTAAGTGCATCCATGCATGCAATGGTCATGGAGCCAGAAAAGGGTATCAGATGTCCTGCAACTGGAGTTTTCCAGATTGTTAGCCCCAATGTAAGTGCTGAGAATGGAACCTGGCTCCTTGGCAAGAACAGCCAAGGCTATTAACCATTGTGCCATCTCCACACCCTCCCCCCAACTAATCATGTTTTATTGATTTTTTTGTTTATTTCATAGAGAACATTTCAGACAATCTTAATCATCTTTATACCCCCATCTCCACTGGTACCCTCCCATAGCCCTCCCACTGGAGTCCATATATTCTGTCATCCCTGTTACTACCCACTGTGTTGTCAGTGCCCCTAGCCACTCCTCAGTGCAAGTCCATCTGGTGAGTCTAGTCAGCCTATCTAGAGTCCCTTGTTTTACGAAGATCAGCTCCTCTTCATCTAGCAGCAGTCAGTTACTGATATTCCTTTAGATAAGATTGGGGTCTGCCATTCATTATCCCAGTTCTCTGCCTCCTCTTCAACGATGGTCCCTGTGCCTTGGGTGGATGAAGTTTAATAAAGGAGATTTGTCGAAGGACCATTATTTAGCAGACACTTGATCTCTACACTTTGGCCATTTGTGACTATTACACAGCTACAGTCATAAAAACAACATGGTACTGGCACTAAAATGACCCATAGATCAATGGAACAAAATTGAAGACCCAAATATACAGTTTCAGCCACCTGATATTTGACAAGTGGGCCAAGAATATTCACTGGAGGAAAGACAACATGTTCAGCAAATGGTGCTGACAAAACTGGATCTCCACCTGTAGAAGAGTGAAACTAAACCCTTATCTTTCACCTTCCTCAAAAGTCAACTCCAAATGGATCAAAGACCTCAATGTGAAACCTGAAACTCTGAAACTGTTAGGAGAAAAATCAGCAATAACCTATAAGATATAGGTGTAGGAAATGATTTTCTAAACCAGACATCAATTGCTCAGGAAATAGGATCAAGAATAAACAAATGGGACCTCATTAAACCACAAAGCTTCTGTACATTAAAAGAAGCAATGAAGAAAGTGAACAGAAAACCCACAGAATGGGAGAAAATCTTCACCAGTGACACATCTGACAGAGGTTTAATATCCAGTGTGTTTAATGAACTCAAAAAACAATCAAGAAAGCAAGTAACCCAATTAAAAGATGGGCTAAGGAGCTGAACAGAGAGTTCTCAAAAGAAGAAATAAAGATGGCTAAGAAACATCTTAAAAGATGTTCACCATTGTTAGTAATTAGGGAAATGCAAATTAAAACCACTTCAAGATTGCATCTTACCCCAGTCAGACTGGCTAAGATCAAGAGAACAAATGATACCAAATGGTGGAGAGGATGTGGGGAAAGGGGAACACTCATCCACTGCTGGTGGGATTGCAAACTTGTTCAACCCCTGTGGAAAGCAGTGTTAAGAGCCCGTAAAAAACTAAAAATGAACCTACCACTTGACCAAGTTATACCACTCCTTGGCATACACCCAAAGGACTCATCCTCTTGCAGAGACACTTGTGTATCCATGTATGCTGCTGCTCTTTTCACAACTATATTTATTGTGAATGGAAACAAATAAATAACACGTGAGTTTTAATCAACCTCTTTTACCCTAAGGTTTTCAAGATCTTTCCACACTGCAGCATGGATCAGTGCTTCATTCCTTTTTATGGCAACACAACATTCCATTGTTGTACACATGCCGCATTTTGTCCACGCATTCATCATTCATATTATATCTTTTAATGTCTGTTTCTATATTTTATTAGCAAAAACGAATGAAGACTGGAAAAATAAATCAGTAATAACCAATTAATGAATGTGTTGTTATCTACTAATTCCAAAAGTTTGAATAATATACATTCTCAGATTTCTCCAGAGCAGATTATATATAGCCTAAAAATCAAGTCTTAACACATTTAAGATGAAAATTACTAAAGAATATTCTGTGAATGAAATGTAAAAATCGCAGTCCCAATTGGGAGCCACTGGAAACTTCAAATAAATGGAAAACAAAGATCATTTTCTTGCATAACCAATGTGTCAATGAAGAAATTAAATAGGAAATTAAAAAATTATTGAGATAAATGAAATTGATTACACAATTTATCAAAACTGGGATATATAACAAAAAGACTTCTAAGAGGAAAGGTTACAGGAGGAAAAGATAAATCAAAAAGATTAAAATTGTCAAATAATTAACTTGACATTGAATCTTAAGAAACTAGAAAAATGCCAGCCATGATGGTGCCCTTAATCCTAGCACTTGGGAGGCAGAGGCAGTCGGATCTCCATGAATTCAAGGTCAGCCTGGTCTACATAGTGAGTTCCAGGCCATCTCGGGATACAAGGAGACCCTGTCTCAAAAAGACTAGGAAAAAAAAAAACCATTAAATTTCAAATTAGTAGAAAGATCACAGTAGAAATAAACTAGGCTCTATAGAACTTCAAACACCAATAGGATGAAATTAAATGATTCCTAAATTGTGATGTTCATATAACCTGCCTGTATTTAAATCTCAAGTTTGGATTACTCGTTCTAACATAAATGCAGCTCTTTGACCTCATGCCTGTATTTAAAATTCAGGTTTGGATTTTTTTTTCTAACATAAAATAAAGCTCTTTGACCTCATTTTAACTATACTGTACCATAGTTTCCACTTATAAACATCAGCAATCTTCTTAAAAAAAAAAAACTAATGAAAAACAAACCAAATCAAGCCCCCTAATTCCATGACATTTCACCAAAGCAAACTTTGAATAGCATTTTGTTAGATGAGATTGTTGCATGAATGGTAACTAATGAATTCTGCTTATATATATTTGATGAAACTATTCCAGGATTCTGGTTCTTATACAGAGGAAATTACTAATTCAGTTGTGATTTTCAGAGAAAAAAACAAGGGGACAAGGCAGTCAACACTGTTGTTGGGGAGATATTAAAGGTATATTCTTGTCCCTACTAAAACAACTCAGTAGCTCAGTAGCCATAAGATTGAGATCATGGAAGAGCCTCCTGGATTTCCAGTGAATCACGTGTTCTGCTGAATTAGCACATAATATATTTATAATGTATTAAAGTTATTGTGACTATTTTCATAACAAAACCCCCCAAGTAGGTGCACCAGTTGACATTTCTCTTCCATGAAATAGAATTATTCAGAGACAGAATGGATAAAATCCGATGATGCACATTTAACAATAAATTTTAAAACAAAATAAGCAATCATGTCAACAAGGCTTTTAATAGCTACTCATGATACAACAGTGTTTTAAATTATCTTGAAGTAAGCACTTCATTTACATTTATCCAAGCGTGAACTGTGCAATAATTAAACCATTACAGTTAGGGCTATGGAATTATGTTTTGAAAATACATAGACCAACAGTTTCTCATTGGAATTCTTGTACTGTTCCAAAGGGGTGGAGGCAAGACTGTATTCCAGTGTTTTACTTTTTGCCTAGATGTGTGATACAATAGTTAAACAGGACAAACCAGAGATGACGACTTTACAAACTACAACCAAACTGAATACACTTATTATGTACTTTTTCAAATAAAGATTTATTATTTTTATTTTATGTGTATGTATGTATTGCCTGCATGTTTGTAAAGCACGCCTGTCATGCAATGCCCATGGAGGACAGAAGAGGCCTTTGGATAACTTGGAACTGGAACTATGGAGAGTCGTTAGCTGCCATGTGGGTGCTGGGATTCGAATTGGGTCTTCTGAAAGAACAGTCAGTGTTCTAACTGCGGAGCCATCTCTCCAGCCCTGCAAATAAAGTTTTATTGATGTACTCGTACCCATTGCTTTGTACATTAGTGCTGGCTGCTTTTACATTATAAAGGCATTAGAAGTTGAATGGGTAGACACTGTCTGACATACAAAGCTAATTACTATTTGATCTTCTAAAAAATGTACCAACCTTACACTAGGTTTCAAACCTAGTTCCGTAGTGTTTATCTGTTTTCCCTTGGGTGCTTCATTGAGCTTTGTTTATGAATGCACAAAACACTGATGTCTATTAAACTCCCAGTATATGTATAAGGCAATCACACTGTTTTTCAGATAGTATTTCTCTTATTTATTCCCTATGACTAACTTGTTTGGCACTATTCAGATTTTGATTATTAAAATTACTGAATGTTATATAGCTATGTCACCTAAAATAAGCTTGATTATATTACTTTCAGAAATTAATTTATACCAGGTGTTTTGTTACAGCCTGAGGATAAACTTATGAAAAATAAAAGGGTAGGCCTTATCTTAAAAGGAGCCTAATGAGAAATGGAGGGAAATGACAATTCAAATAAGTCATAATGTCTCAGTTTATGAACTTTGAGACTAGGTAGGGCTGCTATAACAAATCATCCTATATGGAGTGGCTAAAACCATAAACATGTAATTTCTTGAGCTGAGAGTGCAAGATGAAAGTGTTATCAGGGCTTGCTGCTTAGAAGGACTATACAGGATCATCCCCCCTCAGCCACTGTCATTTTCTTGTAGATATCACTCCTCTTCCTATATCAGTTGATGTCCATACCTCCTCTTCTCCTCTTCTAATGAACAAAGTAGTCACACTGTCAATGAAGAAAAGAGTCATTGATTGCCTAATGACTTTATTTTGATAAAGATAAGAAAGACTATCTGTAGGTCTACCTCCAACTTGATCACATTCTGAAGTCTATGTGTATGTGGAGGTGTTAGTATTTCTGCATATGATTTAAACTTTTTGTAAAATTTTATAAATGTATGCAATGCATCATGATTGTATTTATCTCCCATTACCCCCAACTAACTGCCAAAGACACCTCAGGGAGGAATGAGATCGCAGTAGGCCCTCCACCATCCATGATGGAATGTTGAAGGGCCCTGCCTGTATGTCTTGTGCAAGTAGCCACAATTGCTGTGTGTTCATAGTTGCAGTGGCTAGGGCATATCCAGAAGACAACGTTTCATAGAATTTCTCCCCATGCTGCAGCTCTTCAGTCTTTCTGCCTCATCTTCTGCCCTCTTCTTACATATGAATTTTAAGGAATACAATTCATCTTATTAAATGTGCTCCTCAGCATTGAAGAGGTAGGATTGATCAGTGAAGTCAGGCTGGGGGTACAGTGAATCTTGAGTTGGGATATGAATATCAGACAGTAACAATCTCTGAAAAAAGGGGTTAGAGTATGAAAGGTGACTGTACAAAACTAACAGAGTACAAGGATAAGATATGGCTCTATGGGTAACTGTAAAAGATTTAACAGCATTGGATTTTAGAATGCAGAGACCCTTAATAGAATGTGAGCCTTTGGAAAAGACAAAAGCCATGGGTAACTTTGTTTAACTCATGTGTGGCATATTGCTGGTACTTAAAAACATACATTCTTTGCTTTTTAAGAAACGGATGCTGAGGACTTTTGTTCCACAATAAAGTATCCCGAGAGGATTTCTTTTAAGGACTGAGATTTTAGTGTTGTATCTAAGAAATCTTTAGTTGTGCCAAGGTCAGAAGAATATTGTGTATACTATCCTTAAAAACACCTGATTCTTGGAAAAGATTAACGGACCCTAAGTCTGATTAACTAAGAGAAAGAAAGCAGAGACCCAAACTAACAGAATCAGAGATAAACAGGGAACCATTTCAACAGAAATCAAAGACTTCCACAATATTATAAGGGAATGTTTTTAAAATGTATACTCAAATAATTTAGAAAACCTAAAGAATATTGACATATTTCTAGATTCATATGTACCACCAAAGAAAAATCAAAGTGAGATCAGCAACTTAAACAGATCCGTAACAAAAAAAAAGGAGATTGAAGCAGTAGTAGGAAACTTTCTGAATGAAAAACCCCAGGTATGGATGAATGCACAGTAGACTTTTGTCCTGCTGGAAAAAAAGAACTACAACCAATACTTCTTAAATTATTCAAAAATTGAAATAGAAGGAGTACTTCCAAACTCTTTCTACAAAGCCAGTGCTACTCTAAAACTGAAATGAGGTAAAGACACTACAAAAGGAAAAAAAAAAAAAAAAGAAATCTATAGGCAATTATCCTAGATGACCATAGATATAAAAGTTCTCAATAAAATACTTGCAAACTGAATACAGGTGTATATAAAAATGATAAGCCACCAAGAACAAACTGGCTTAATCCTAGAGCTGTAGGTGTAGCTGAACAAACATGTCAATGAATGTAATATATCATAGAAATGGACTTAAGAAAGGACATTATGTGATCCTCTGAAGAGTCACAGAAAAGACCTTTGACAAATCCAACATGGCTTCATAACAAAAATCCTGGAGATAATAGGACTGGAGGGAAAATACCTCAACATAATAAAGGCTATATATGAAAAACCCACAATCTACCTCATCCTGAATGTAGAAAAAATTGAATCAGTCCCTTCGAAATCAGTAATGAGACAGGGCTCTCCACCATCCCCACTCTTTTTCAATTCAGTGCTTGAAGCTAGCTATAGTAATAAGTAAAGAAAAGGAAATTAAAGGAATACTAATGGGAAAATTAGTCAAATTATCCTTCCTATTTGTTCTTTCACAGATGATCTGATATTGTACATAAGTGATCCCAAAATTCCACCAGAAAACTATAGAAATGATTAACACTTTTCCAATTCTTTGGAAAGATACAAAACAATGTACAAAAATCATTAGACTTTCTAAATATCAACAAGCAGGCAGAGAAAGGTATCCTGGAAACATTCCCATGTACAATAGACTCAAAAATACTAGAACTAAACCTAACCAAGGAGGGGAAAACCCCTACAATGAATACTTTAAATATCTTAAGAGATTGATGAAGAGACTAGAAGATGGAAAGATTCCCATGTTTATGAATTTGTAGAGTATTATTGTGAAAATCTACCAAAAGCAAATTTATAGATTCAATGCAATATTAAGCAAAACCCTTATGATATTCTTCATAGAAACAGAAGAATCAATCCAAATTCATATGGAAGCTTAAAAGACCCTGGATAAGCAAGGGAATCCTGAGCAAAAAAACAATTCTGGGGGAATATAACCATACCAGATTTTTAAAATTGAACTTTTTGTATTTCATATAATATAGACTGTATTTAGGTCACATCCCTTATCTTTACCCCCTTACTACCCTTCACCCAAATTCATAGATAGATGATAGATAGATAGATAGATGATAGATAGATGATAGATAGATAGATAGATAGATAGGATATTTTAAGCTATATTACAGAGATATAGTAATAAAAAGAGCATGGTACTGTCACAAAAACATGCATACGGATCAATGAACAATGAAATCAAATAGAAAATTCAAACATGAGTGCATATAATTACAGCCAAATGATATTTGACAAAAATAGCAAAATTACAAATGGAAGAAAGACAGCATCTTCAAAAAAAGATGCTGTGAAAACTGGAAATTTATGGTGAAGACTAATGAAATTAGACCCATATCTCTCACACAAATCAACTGGACAAAAATCAACTCCAAATGAAGCAAAACATCAGTGTGAAACATGAAATGTTGAATCTTTTATAAGAAAACATGGGTATACCCTACAAGACAGAGATGCAGGAAAATAATTTCCAAATGCTACTTTTCCCCCCTCAGGAATTAAGGCCAACAATTGATAAGTGGGATATCATAAAACTAAAGACCTTCTACAGAGCAAAGGAGAAAGAAGGGAAGAGGAAGCTCACAGAGTCAGAGAGAATAAAATAAAAATGACTGAAAAACACTGTTAAAAGTGTGCAATGTACTTCAAAATTAGAAAAATGTAAAATAAAACCATTTTGATGTTTTGTCTTACTCCATTCAGAATGACCAAGATGAAGAAAACCACTGAGTGCAAATGCTGGTGAGGATGTGGGGCAGGTGGGAACACTCATCCACTGTTGGTGAGGTTGCAAAATGGTGTAGCACTGTGGAAATTAGTGGAATTAATAAAAGTATAAAGTAGATCTACTGTATGACCCAGTTATACCATTCCTTGTTATGTACCCAAAGATTTGATAATTTACTACAGAGATACCTGCTCAGCCATATTTATTATCACTCTTTTCACAATAGGTAAAAAAAATAAAAATAAAAACAAACTAAATGTCCTACAACTAATAAACTAATAATGAAAATATGGTAAATACACCCAATGGAATTTCTATTCAGCCTTAAAGAAAAGTGAAATCATGGAATTTATAGGTAATTGGATGAAACTGGGAAAAAAAAATCATACTGAGCGAGGTAGCCCAGGTCATAAACAGAAATGCTGTATGTTTTTTCTTACATGTGAATTCTACCTTCAAGTCATCAGATTTGCATACATAAGCTGAAGGAACCCTCAAGGCCAGGAAAGCATAAAGAGACCAGGCAGAGATGGGGGGAAAAGAGCTCCAGAAGGAATTAATAGAACACAGGAGCTATGAGGAGAGAAAGGGTAAAAATGTGCGTGGGGGGGCTTAACTGGGTGGAGATAGAAAATAATAAAAAAGAAGGAGGAAGGAGACATAAATAACATTCAGGATGTTTGAAAAAACTATATGGAAATATATTATTTTATAACCTTAATGAAAAATATGTACTATATGAGCATGTATACATACACATATATTTGTATTTTAATAAAGTTATTTCACATGGGATAAAAATGTTCCTTCCAAGAGCTGTAGAATATCTACAGAGAACCCAGTGACAGACATGAGAAATCTTCTTTGAGTTATTGATCAGAGTGGTCCAAGAGAGTCTCAAAACAATATAGACTATTGATGTTGCCCTTGGTTACCTCCCAGAACTCAAAGGTAAGAACCTATTGCTGAAGACACCACACATTTCAGACTCAGGACATGGAAAAATTCAGGTGGAACTAACTTTGAGGACTTGTTCCTGAGGACTAGTTCTCATAGTATTGGAAATTTCTATGTAAGCCACCAAGGAAGAAAAGCAATCAATATTCCACCCATCTGTAAAGCCTGAAAAGCACAATCATGACCAAGTGATCAGCCTAGCCAGATGTCCCAAACTATACAAGGGTGATACTTTTATCTTGGGGGTAACCAAAGCTGTAATGCCTAGTATTGTAAAGCTAGCCAATTACCTATGGCTAGAGAGAAAAGTCTTATAATCTAGAGGAGCACAAAATACTGCCGTTTTCATAAATGCATATAATCTCTAACTGTATTCTAAATACTTCTCCTTATACCCCACAGGTAAGTATTGCTGTTTCCCCTCATCAAAGAAGTTTTGTTTTCCATCAGGAGACTACAACAGAATTCTATGCCTGGTAATAATGCAGAGAATAAGTGACCATGGGGTGCCCAACCCCAAACTGATACATCTAAATGCACTTCTTACACCTAAGGCTGAAAAAAAATCATGGAATATTGTGAAGAAAGATTGTCAGTGATGGCAGAGAAACAAGGAATCTGTTACTAGATAATGTCTTCTATACATGACCAGGAGGCTGAGTCCATGAAATCTCAGCAAAGTGGTTTCCTAAACATGACCTGCATAAGGACAGCAGCAGTTCACAAGGCAATGTGGATGGGCAAAATTTAATAAGGAAGGCCCCATCTCTGGATGAAGAGCTACAGGAAATCAATGACTGTTGAAAAATGAAGAATCCGTTTATTCCAGTGACGAGCTCCCTGATAGGTTATCCAATCCCAAGAGGTCACCATAAACACATATACATACAAAACTACAAAATGGAATCAGAAGATTATATATTATGATATATTAATAATCAATATATTAATAGCAGTGATATGTTAGTTATTAAAACATTGA
>NW_008343717.1:475437-490722 GCF_000622305.1 Nannospalax galili | reverse complement strand
TAATATATATTCAAAGAGGAAGTCATACAATTGAGAAGGAAGGGGAATTCAAGAAAATTTGAATGGGGAAAGGAATGATCCACAATACTCATATATGAAATTATCAAAACATTTAAACATACATTTAAAAATACATATTATTGGGAAGGGTGAATGCACTAACTCTGTAGGCTAACTTGAGAACTGACAGTTTAATAACACATCTTCCAACTCATGAACATGATGAGTATCTCCCTCTATTTGATCTTTAATTAATTAATTATTCTTTGAAGTTTGCATTCAACATCTTTTTATATTTCATGTGTTTATAAATAATTTAAAATTTGGTACAAGTCTAAATCCTATTAATATATAAACACTAATTTCTAATTGTTTATTTTTATTGTGTAGGAATACAACAATTTTGTATAGTGATGGTGATGGTTGGCTTCAACTATTTTAACTTGACACAATCTAAACTCACTTAATAAGGGTCTTTGAGACTGTCTATGAGAGATTGTCTTGACTGAGTTTATTGATGTAGGAACACCCATTTATTGTGTGCGACACCATTCTCTGGGCTTAGGAAGCTCCAATTGACTAAAATACCCTGTTGAAAGCAAGTTAAGGTGAGAATGATTTATTTGACTGAAAACAACTGCAAAACAAATGAAAACACCAACCCCCAAAAAACACACAAAAACTCATGCAATCATCTTTTCAAGTGGACATGAAAGAATATCAACCAAAAAGAAATACACTAGCCAACTTTATTTCATGAAATGAGTACTGTTTTCCTAACATCCATAGAAAGATTTTATAAGAAAACTGCATAATGTATTCATTACTAAAATCGACACAAAAATCTTCAGCAAAATATTAGAAAAGTAAATATGAAATATGTGGAAGGAACACACAGGAAGTAGCTTCAACATTCGACACTGAGAAGGTAGCAATACACTAATAATTAAGAAAAATAAATGAAAATTTCATACGGAATTGAAAATGATAGGTAGTCTTGAATAAAATATCTCCTAGCTGTAAATAGGCTGGAGCATCTTTAATCTGATAAAAATCATCTTTAAAATCTCCCATTGATACTGCACTTACTTATGACAGACGATATTTGTTACAAGAATAGTGTAGACAGTCTTACATCTGCTATTCAGTATTGCACCATGTGCAGTGAAACAAGATATTTTTAAAATTTTGTATGCAATTCACTTTTATTTTATGTGTAGTTTTATTAAGTTTTTGTGCATTTCATATAACAGATATTAATCAAATGTAGACCCCTTCTCACATACATAGCTGTTGGGACTCAGGTTTGCTTTGCTTAGCGGGGGACTTGCTGGCTTTGGGGCAGAGGGTTTGATCGGCAACAGAGTCATAAACTCTGCGACCTGTGTCTTCCCAACAGGACGATTTATTTTAGAATTCAGATGGTTTTTATACATCCCAAGGAACTAGCAGTCACGTGGGATATGACAGTCACATACAAAGATTTAGGGTACAAAGAAACAGGACATTTAGTCTGTTAGTTGGCGCCAGGATTCTTAAACTTTTACTCAAGGTTATCAATGCCCATCCAGTAATTTATTGGCCACAATGTTTTCTTTCTTAAAAGCATGGTAAACTTTTAGCTTTTAGCTCAGGAGTAAACCTTTGACCTGGCCTAATCTCTTAGCCAGGGATAGCTGAGTTATTTGTTTAGGACAAGGAGATGAGCTAAGGGTTGTTGACCAAGACACTTTCCCACAGAGCAGGGAGCCTGCACTTATATGACCAGGCTGCTTCCTCCTGCTAGTCTAGCAGTGTTCTGCAAGACAAGGATTATCAGGGCCACTGTTTTCAGTGCCCCTCCCTTTAGCAGAGAATACAGCCTGGACCTGTAAGTTTTAGGCTCACCTCACCCTAGGGCCTGGCATCCTGGTTTCCTACACATAACCCCCCCATGTGCTCCCCCCACCGTATTTCATACATTCTGTCATATATGTTAAGGCCTATCTGGTCAAGCACTTGTACCTAGATATTCCTTGGTACAAGTTCATCCACTGGAGTCTAGTCAGCCTACCCAGAGTTTCTCCCTTAAAGGATATCTACTCTCCCTTACCCAGCAGTAATCAGTTGCCAATAGTTCCTTTGCTAAGGTTAGGGCCTGTAGCTCACTTCTCCAGTTCTATGCTAGGTTTTTGTCTGATTGAGTGACCATGGATCTTATGTATGCTCTCAGCATTGTTTCAAGTTCATATGGGCAAATTCCCAGAGACCACATAGACAAATACACCCAGCTGGAGAGGTTATAGGACCTAGTGAAAACCCTATGTGTTATATCTCTAGACAAATGAAATGTCTTACTGTATGCTAAATATGGATCCTTATATTTACAACAAGTATACTGTACACACCACTCATCAAAGAAGTTTCTTTTTTCAACAGATAAAGATGATTACAGAGTTCTACAATTGGTCACACAGAGAATATATGTCTGGGAGACACCTAGCTCTAAATGACAAATCTACAGTGGGATCTCTACACCTAAGATCCATGGGACATAGTGGAAAAATGGATAGAGAGAATTCTAATATATTCCTCACTTCTCATCAGAGAAGCTTTCTCATACAATAGAGTGCAAGGCACACAGAAGGCCACAACTGGCCAAGTTTTAGAGAAGAAGTAACTGCGGAGTGTGTGTCCCTGGATAGGACTCCTACATTAAACCTCCACCACCCATGGCTCAAGAACCACTGGGGACAAGGGAGTGGAAAGGTTGTAAGAGCCAGGGATGGTACATAAACATGAGACAAGAAATTTTATCCTAGCTACTATGTAGAACAGCCTGTCCTTGGCTTTCCAGTTCTGGGATTACAAGTGTGAACCATAACACAGCTGTACTTTCACCCTCTGTGGGCTATGCATTATTTACATGTCACATGGGTCATTTGGTATACTTTGTTTAGGTGTTCTCTATTTTTATCAGTTTATATTTACTTATTCAATCAACTTCTTAGAGTTAGATATTCAAATTTTCACGTTATTGCAGATTAATCTGTTTTCCTTTTGGTAATTACAATATTTTGTAAATGGAATTCAGAAGTGTTAATATCCTAGAACTCTTTAATGAATGCCTTCTGTAAGTCTATACATATGAAATGTTATTAAATAAAATTACATAGCCAGCAAGTACTTGCACAGTATGCATTCACTGGGTAGACATAACTATATTCCTTAGGTACCAAGTGAAATTCAAAAGTGTCAAAAACTGGACCTTCAGAAAATATGGACATAGAGTGGTAGTAGCTCTAATAACTGTTAGTTTGTGTTTTGTTATTGTCCCTCTTTTCTTCTCCATTTCTGTTAAGGTTCAGATAGCCCTGCCCCCTCACCAACAGGGCCTCAAGGAGGACCTCACAAGCCCCAGAGAAAAGGGAACCAAGCTGATAAACAACCTGGTCTTTGATGTCAAGCAGACTTTTCTCCACCTTGTGGCCAACACAGCAGGATTCCCCTTGGTCTCTAAAGAGGGCAGGTTTTAACAGTTCAGCTCCCCTCCCCAACTTTAAAATATATATATATATATCTTCCTACTGCTGCCTTCTGCATTCTCCCAGAAGCCTCCCCCTTTAAAAGACCCCAGCTCATGACCCAGGGCAGCCATTTTCCCTGCCTGGAAGGGAATCTGTCCCATGTGCTCCTTTGCTAATAAACTCTATTCCAATCGGGTTTTATTTGTGTCCTGGTGCTTTCTCCAGATCAACCGGATTCATCCATAGGCTATTCTATCTATCAGTTTCTACTACTGATTTGCATATGAGAAGGATAAAAACATCAAAGTGCCCCTTTAATTGAGTGTGTACTCAATCACACTATCTTTAGAAACAAATAAGTTGCCTATCCCCTAAAAGATCCAGCCAAGTTTAAGATCTGTAGGGAATGGAATTCCCAGTGTCATATTAGTAAAGTTATCCTGTCTTATTTTTTAAATATTTCAGTTGTGATTTAATGGTCTTTAAGACATTATAGCACGCTATAAAATATTAAATCCTGAGTCTTATATCTGTTTTCTATTAGTAGGTTTTAACAACCTAGTTATTATAATTATTGTCATGATCTTTTCTCCTAAGACAAGACTCTATCAGTTTTTATAATTTTAAAACAAATTAACTATGAAAAAAATTGTAAAAATACCATGCAGCAAAGTTCCTGGCTTTGTGTACCTTTTTCTGGAGGAAATGACACCATGTCAATGTATCATGTCTATCATAGTTATTCCCAGGGAAAATAAATATGAGCATTTTTGTTATCTAAAATATTTTGTTTCTTACATTAAGTCATGGTATATTTTACTTGATTACAGATAATAAAAATGTATAAAATTCAGTTTGACATAAAATGATTTTCCTAAGGCTTTAGAAGTTTCTTTATTCTGTGTTTAAGAAAATTGTAAATTAATAGAACACTAGAGAGCCAAAAAGAATTGTATGGCTGTAGTTCACATGATTCTTCTGTGCCTAATGTTATCAAAATAAAAACTTTTTCAACAACAGGACCTGTATATTGAACATTATCATCTATATTATATTACACATATTTCAATGTGTGAATGCACAAGGTTTGCTTCACTATCCTGTGCTGTAAAGAAGAGACATGACAAATTAAAATATGATCCAGCAACTGGTGATGAGAAGTAGATATTGTACATTCTAATCAGTAGAACTGGTGATTCATAACATTCATTAGAGGTTGGACAAAATATACTTTTCAGAGAAAATATCTGTGGAACTGCTTTTTGCATTTAGTAAAATGGCAATATTTCTCGAGTTTTAAAATTATTAGTGCTTTAAAAGATGTTGAAATTATTTGCTATTATAATGTCATATCTCTCAGACAACAATAAAATAAACAAAATAAATTTAAGCACAACTGTTGCCATTTTCTCCTTTAAAAAAATATTAGATGGGGTGTGGTGGTTTGAATGAGAATGTTCGACATAGACTCCAAGATTTGATTGAACATTTTGTCCTCAGTTAGTGGTGCTGTTTTCAGATGTCTTAGGAGGTGTGGCCTTGCTGGAGGAAACATGTCACTGAGGGTGGGCTTAGAGCATTCTCAAGCCTTGCCAGATTTTAATCACTCTCTGTTTCCTGTGCCTGCATGATGATGTGAGAGCTTCATTTCTGCTGCTCCTGCTCCAGCCACCTCCAGCCACCATGCCTCCCTGCCATGATGGACTCTAATTCCCCTGGAACTGTAAGCTCAAATAAACTCTTCCTTTTATAAGTTCCCTGGGTCATGGTGTTTTATCACAGCAAAAGAAATATAACTAAAGCAGATGGATGGTATTTTTCATGTCTTTGGGTTACATTAACCATATTTTAAAATACTATATCTCAAAAACATTCATAAGTTGAAGATAATCTGTATAAATAATAGCATTTAGAATACTATTTATCTGGAAAACACGTCCTTAAGTTTATTTCCATGCCTATTGGCTCATCTTCTTTTCACTAATCTTCATTTGCTTCACATCTTGGGGCTAGGTGGCAAGTTCTGTGCGTGATTAATCTATGTTTGAATGCATATGCTCTATCATCATCCAGCAAGGATATGGCTGCTCATCAAATTTAATCATAATTTTAAGAACACATATACAAGGATATTCTATAAAGGATTGTACTGAATGCTTCTTAGTGTGACATGGAGAACAATACTAATCAGTCTTGGTTCATCTAAAACTCCTACAGATGATAGTCACAAGCCACAAAGTTTAACTTAAACAGTTTCTGAATAGTATATATAACTAACCAGAAAATATCAATATGGGCAGCTATTGGTTCAAAGACATTTATTATTTCTCTGATGTTTAAAAATCTTTTTGAAAGCCTATCATCTAATTCTTTAAGAACAGAAGGATATCTTACAGGTCAGTTGTACTGCTGTAAAAAGTAATGAAATTTGCCCTGTTCTGACTTTTTTCTGGTTCCCTGCCTAGAACTTGTAATGCTAACTACTGTTGCCTTTACTTCTCCTTTGTATCTCCTAGGCACCAGCCAAGGACTTTCTTTTCCCCCTACAGTTATGAGTTATTCAGTTTGGGAATCTTTTAGATAGACCCACTGAAGGAGTACCCCAATTGCCTCACCCTGTGTCCCTGTTCAACATGGAAGAAGCCAGATTCCCTATGGGCAATTTTGTTGACTTCTTCAGAGGATGGTGTGATAAGAATATGAAGTAGGACTTTGCTAGGCAGTTAGGGTAAAAAGGCCTCAAAGAAAAGTAGCCAGTTTCTTGCTAAATCTGGTCCCTCTGGGCCCCTCCCCCATTGAAATATGAATGGCCTTTGGTAGTGGCTACCATTGAGAAGCAGGTAGGCATTCCAGGTTTGCAGACTGACCTCTGCAAGATTATAGCTGTGTTATGCCTGGTGAACTCCACATGTGGAATCCCTGCCTCATCAAGGTTTGTGGCCACTGGCTGGCATCCCAAAGGCACTTTCTGTCCTTGTTACTGCTTGTCCAGACTCTGAAAACATTACACCAAAACCTCCAAATTGAAAAGGAAAAATACATGTTTGATTTACAGTGCTGAGTGAGTTCAAATAAGATACCAACATCAAATCTGCAGTCCACAGGAAGACAGGACAGAGAGGAGTTCACCAGCTGATGCTGGTGAAGACCCACTTGTGTCCACTTTTGATGATGGTTTGACACCAAACTTACCCCACTTGTAAGAAATCCAACACAGAAAACTCAAACTTTACGCAGGAAATATATCAGAGTATGTTTGCTCCTTGATTCTGTATATATTAATTATGCATTGTTGTTGGCTAAACCATATTCTAAACATTATTTAAACAATGATTTGTATTCATTAACATGGAAGACTATAAAATAAATTATAAAACAATGAAAAAAAAGTCAGAATGACCTTGGGATTCTTAGCAACATACTCTGTTCCAAAAGCCAAAAATAACAATAGGATTTGAGAGCTTTTATCTAATCCCTAAAAGATTTCAGGGTGACCTCTTCAGAGGGGGAAATGTTGGAGAACCAAAAATCCCCATATGTTTAACTGGTCAAGACTATAAAATCCCTTGTCTGTCTGAACTTTTCTTGGCTGAAGTCCCGCCGTGTAATGCAGACCTCTGCAGATCTGACCAGCCACAGTCATGTATATCTCTGTAAGTTTGTCCGCTTTATGCTGTTTGGGTCCATTTTCAATTTTTTTATGAATGAGACTAAGAACAGTCTAGGGGACTTTCTTTCCCCCTGTTTCAGTACAGGCCAAAACTATGGACATACAATATCTTGCATTAATAAACAGACAAAATGACTTACAATAACAGTATGTGAAGGTACTTTGCAGATAGCACAATGATGGACTGGCACCATCCTTTGAAATATTCTGGAAAAAAATTCATTTTGTATGCTTTGTATGCTCAGAATTATCAGAAATACTTTTTAAAAAATACATGAGATTAAGTGGCTTAAAAGAGCAGAAATTTATTCCTTGCAGTTTTGGAGTGTATGAGTCCAAGATCAGATCACCAGCAGGTTCAGTGTCCAGTATGGCTTCACTTTCTACTTCCAAGATGGAGCTTCACTACATCCTCTAAAGAAGTGACATGCCATGTTGTCACATAATAGAAGTGATAGAGAGGTAAGATACCACTGTTTAAACTCCAGTTCTTTTATGAGAAGACTGATCTAATTCTTAAAGATAGAACCCTCAAAACTTAATCACACCCATGCCAATTTATACTGTATAGTTGGAGATTAAATACCAACATGAAGTTTGGAGGTAACATCATAATTTAAGTCATAACAACAATGAACCCACAATTCAAGGACATGACATAATTTTTCTGACTTTATATAGATAGAAAAGAGACAAAATTCTGAATGTGATCATTTGCCATAAACTTACATTTTATTTGTTTAGTTTTTGAAACAGAAATATCATGCAGTCTAGGCTGACCTCTAAATAAGCTGAGGTTGGCCTTGAACACCTGACTTTCTTTTTCCCACCACACAGGTGCTGAGATTACAATTGTGAGCTACCACACTCAGTATCATGGTAAGTTTATATTTTAACAACATTGGAGTTAGTTAACTATTGGTAGCTCTGTAACCAGTGGTCAGGTTCTGGGCTAAATGTTTTCAGGTTCTTGGCCTCTTATTCAATAAGAATTGAAGATAAGTTCTCACATAGATGTGCAAAATAAGGAAGGTAATTGTATTTGGAGCTAACAAATGTAGATATTAAAAAGGGATAAACTTCCAAGATTTACAGTGAGCCACAGAAGCAAAGGCACTCAGGAACCAGGTTACATCTTGGGGACTCTTTTTATGGAGCCTAAGGAAAGGAGGGGCTGATTTCTAAGAAAAATGGTTTTGGTGGTTCTCTATTCTGATGACTAGATTAATGTATGCAATCATTTCTCTTCTGCACATGCCACTTTCAATAGTGCTTCTGATTTTAATCGTATGCATGCCCAATTATGCACAAGTTTAAGATGGAAATAGGCTGCCAACATAGCTCCAGTAATAGAATCTGCTTCAAGGGAATCATGTGGAGAGCTATAAGCAGGACATCTGGTGGCCTACTCTGGCCTCCATATGCAGCTGCATAGGCACATGTACCTACACACACATGCACATAGACCACATATATGTACAACGCACACACACACACACACACACACAAAGTGAAATTCTATCCAATTTTAGGTAAAACTATAAATTATGTATGAATATATGATGAGCAGATATTTAAAAAGTGCAGTCTTATAAACTTCTAATCTACTTAGGGATGTGAAATTGTGGGTAATAGCTTGCTCTCCAATAGTTACTTCCTACACTCTCCAGACTGATTTTATCCTCAAATTATCCTTTATGATAGACACCCTATGCTATTTACAAGTTAGTAAATGTGCACTGAAGATTGCAAACCCCAATGCCACACACCACTGCCATGGTTAGTAAAGTTTAGTGATCATCAAAGTAAATATTTTAGGAATTTCACATATCTTCTAAGCTTTGGGAATCTTAGACAAAAAATATTCACTCAGAAACTAATGCCATATCTAGTCTCAGTTTACTGCTGTACGTGTCAAAAGGATAAACGGGTTTTCCTCTGCTTCTGGTACTACTAGCACATGAGCTCTCGTGGAACATTTTCATCATGTAAAATCAAGAAAATTGTTGCTAGTCTGTCGGCTATACATTATTCGTTATCAATAAACATGATCCAAGATATGCTTTCTTATGTCATTCAATATACATTCATGCATAATGAAGATTACCCATGATTGAACACCATGCCATGTAATGGTGGCATGCATTGCATGTTCTATATGCTAAAAGTAAATAGTATGAGATCAGAATCTGGCTGGGGATGATATCAGTCCTATATTGATTTTATAATATGAAATTTCCTTTTTTCTTTCTTTTTCCTTCTTTTCTTCCTCTTCCTTCTTCCTTCCTTCCTTCCTCCCTCTCTCCCTCCCTCCCTCCCTCCCTTCCTCCTTCCTCCTTCTTCCTTCCTCCTATCATATAGCTGTTTGTTTATAGGCATTTTCTTTTAATAACAGTCTGAATTCCCAATAAATTCACTGAATATTTATCTCCAACTCAGATATCCTTTTCGGATGCTTCCTTCCTTCATTCCTTTTCGTGTTTCTTTCTTCTTTATTTCCTTTGAGAAGATCTCATGTAGTCCAGGTTAACCTTGAGTTAACACAAGAATAATGCTGAACTTCTGATGTTCCTCCTTCTACCTCTCCAGTGCTATGATTACAGACATGCACCACCACACCAAATTTTATATAATACTAAGAATAAAAACCAAGATTTCGTGTACACTAGGGAAGCACTCTATGAACTGAGTTACATCTGCATCTCATGACATATATCTTATGTGCAAAATTTCCTGATTTCTTTATGTATTGCCTCAAAGACTTGGGGGAAAACCCTTAATAATAAATTCAGAATTTCTTTAGAGAAACACACACACACACACACACACACACACACACACACAAGTTGATACATGTGGTGTCCTATCAGCATTTCAATTCGCAATAATCATGACCATTATATCCTGTAAAAGTCATTGTAAAAGTTAAATTGTTGAATACCGAAACATCATCCCTATGAAAAATATAAGGTTATTTTCCTGAGTGCTTCTAGTGCCAAGATCATCAGCAATTAGTTGATATGTGACTATTTTAAGAAGGCATTTCTGTTTCAAGATACTTTAATGCATAGTGTTGATTTGTTAACCTTGAACTTGTGATTGACAGCCATTATAACACATATCTGAATGAAGCAAATTACATGCATAAATTCTGCATAAGACACATAATAGCATAAATGCAGAAATATATGTAGGGGAAAATCCCACTGAACAGATCACACAGCAAACACTTGCTTGCAGTGTGGGCACTGAAAGGAGAATGCAGAGCCTCACCTTGTTGTGCCTCAACTGAGAGCACCAGGGTCCAAAGACTTGAGTTTTGTTGCATTGAGCTTATCCAGGACAAGTGGCAGAGGTATTTAAAGAAATTATAGCAAGCTGACACAAATGCAAATACAGGCTTTATAAGAAGGATCAATTTTATGAACTTGGTTTTTATTGTCACATTGATATCGTCTGTTAGCAGTTCCATTGGGCGATACCATTTAAAGGAGAGTTTCTCCTCTAAGATGTAGCAAAAAGGCAATAAATCCCTAAAATCAGCATATTAAAGACATTTTATCATCTTACTTTAGCCAGCACAAGGATACTGACAGTGAGCACATATATATGATAGTAAGCTCACATGTTTGCAAAGACAGGAGTTGTATAAACAAAACTAAAGAGGTCCTAAATTACCCATTTTAAAAAAAAAGCAAAAGAAAAGATTAAAACAGTCCATGGTTTCCATTATTAGCAGAGTAAGGAGGAGAACCCAAGATTCCATTCTTTCAGGACTTTTATTTTTATTTATTTTTCAAGGCCAGCTGAACATCCAAAGTTATACTATTTGAGTACTGAGATTTTCACGCCAGCGGCTTGCTACTCAGCAAAGCAGACATATCCCCTGGTGTCCCAGGCAGACAGAGGATCATTTAAAAATCTTCCCTAGCAGTAACATTAAACATGTTGTGTTTGACTGGCTTAATTCTCTAATCTGGCATTCATTAGCAAATAATAATTTGTTAATAAAAGTGATGGAAAAGCAAGTTTCTTTTTAGCTATTCTGCAAATGTAGGGATTATTTTTTGTATACACATCAGTTTTATAAATTAAATGTCATTATTTTTAACACAAATGAAAATGAGCACATCAGAGCAAATGAATGCTTCCATGACCTTGCTCTTCGTCTTGTGTTGTCCTAGAAGCCATGGAAACCAGGCCTCACCACTTCTATCAGATTTATGTGGGTAACATGTTTGTGTTTTGAGACTGGAGACTGAACCGAGGGTGTTTAAAATACTAGACAATCACTGTACATATGAACTGTATCCCTAACCCTCTTTTATAGTGTGTGTATGTTTGTTTGTGTGTATACTCATGCAAATATGTGTGTACTTGCTTCTAGATGTTAGAAGTCAACATTGGGTGCCTTCTTTAATTGCTCTCCACATTGATTTCTGACACAAGCTATTTCACTTAAGTGGTCATTATCTTTAGGCTACAATGCTGACCTTTTACCCCAGGTGTTCCCTTCTCTACTTCTTTCCATTGCTAGGATTAGAGGCATGAATTTCTGTATTTTGGTTTTTACATGTGTGGGGAATTCAAGGCCTCATGCTTGTATGGCAAGTACCTTACTAACTGATCCATACCCTTAGGTCTCCCCAGTCTTTGTTTTACTTTTTAATTGCAGTTAAAGTTTAAATTGTCCAGGCTGATCTTGAATTCATTTTACAGCCCAGGCAAGACTTCAACTTCAGATTCTCCTGCCTCAACTTGCAAGTACCTAAAATTATAGGCTTGCATACCAGGTCTGGTCATGGTAACATAATTTGTGGTAAATATACAAATAGTCAAGATTAATGGGCCATTGGAGCAATAACAATAATAAATTTTGTGTCAACAGTTCAGCTTGAACATATATCTCTCCACAGAATTCTTTTTGTCCCTCCCTTGAATGAAAATAAACTATTTTTTCTTTAAAAATCTTCTCAAAATTTTACAAGAATCTACACAGCTGTAGGTGACAGGAATTTCTTTGTTTACTTTTTTCCTTCTAAAGCAAGATGTAAATTAATTTTACTATTCATATTGTATAGATTAAGTATATGTTTGCTATATTTCACCTGGTATATCTAATGAAGGTTATTTGTTTTGTGAAAGAGAAAAAAGCAAGCTTTAAAGCAAGATAACATGAAGTAGAACAGTGAGGACAAGGTTTCCATTCTGACTATGGCAAAGCAGAATGCATTGGACATGAAATAAGTTGGAAACGTGATCATTTGTTTTCATGTTGCCTGCAGTGGTACGTCTATGCTGCCGCTAAGATAGCCAATGCTAATAATTTGACCTAAGCCTTTGGCCTGAACAGGGGTCTTGGATTGACTGTGGGTATTGGAAGTTGGAACTGATTTTAATACTATGAAAAAAGTGAAACTTAACATCACAAATGTTTCAGAACAAAATGATGATTTCCATATAGTGTACAGAATGGACACGACTTCTCTTTTTCCCATTTGGGTCTGTTCTAGTTTGTTTCTCCATTGCTGTGACAAAATACTCTTACCAATACCAACTTGCAGAGGAAAGGGTTTAATCGGCTTACATCTCCTGGTTCACAGTTCATCAGGGGGCCCAAGATAGTAATCCAGGGCAAGAACCTGGAGGCAGGAGCTTGGGCACAGGCTATGGAGGAACACTGCTTACTGGCTTGCTCCTCTGGCCCCTGCTGAATCTCTTTTCCTATAAAACACAGGCCCACTTGCCCAGGGGTGGCACCACTTACAGTGTGCTGGGCCCTCCCAAATCATTCAACAGTCAAGAACACACCCCATAATCATGACCACAGGTCAGTCTAATGTGTGAAATTCCTCAATTGAGGCTCCCTCAATCCATGTGTGTCAAGTTGACACTAATGCTATTCAGCAAAGGGTTCCAGTAATATTTACTGTCTGTTTTGTTGTTTTTTTTTTTCTAGAAAGGAGCAGCAAGGTGAATTAATGAACCAGGGAAATGTTCAAAGGGAGGAAGGATAATTGCTTGATTATTTTAGGGAATGTTACACAGATGCATCAGATTTTAGGTTAGAAGTTTGATTTAATTGGGTTATATTGTTCTAAAATACTAAGATGCAGTTTCCTGTTGATAGACAGTCTAGATCTCTGACTATTTAAAAATCCACAAATATTTTGTCACCAAAGAGGCACTATTACTCCATATTGCTTTTTTTTGTTGTTGTTGTTGCTGGCATCAAGATTTGTGAGATACAGATACAACTCTAGGCCAGGGAATGTGTTTCTACTGTAATGTTTTCTGAATACTAAAATATGTAGGCTGTTCATCATCCAGGGGCTTCAGAAACTCTATGCCCAGGGTGAGGATCAGTTCTGAACCAAGGATATATAGTAGGTTACAAATCTCCCAGTGACTTTAAGAACACCCTAAATATCCAGTATAGGGACCAGATTTGACCCATACGTGCACAAGAAGGTTTTTATTTCCTAGCAGCTCTAGCAGTAACAGATGAACCTTATCTGACTCTAGGTAAGGCCTATAGGCATGTGGAAAGCTACATAGCTCACAGGGAAAGCTACAGATCAGGATGGTCAGGTGAGCTGACATAGAACAATACTTGCCACTCAGAGGAAGACTCAGAGCAGAGCCCCTGGCCTTAAATATCAGTTGCACAAGGGAAAGCACACCTCAAACCTACTAGGACTTAATCCTCTACTGAACACTGCAAATTCCACCACTCAAAAAATAAGTGACAGAAATTTCACTAAAGATGTGAAAAAATGAAGGAAAACTCAACTAATAAATTCTAGATGCACAAGTCCCAGCACAGAAACAGAAACAAAGTGAATGTGTCCCCTCTATAAATCATTAATCCTATAATAGTGGTACCTAATGAAAATGAATTAGAAGAAATATCAGCACATAATTTAAAAATGAAGCAATTCAAAGAAAATATTAATATAATCCAAGAGAACGAAAATATAGCAGATGAATAAAATGAGGAAGTCAATCAAGGATATGAAAATAGAGATAAAGTGCTGAAGAAAACCCAGATTGAAAAAATGTTGGAAACAAAAAAAAATGCAATAAGCCAAATAAAAGCTTCAATGGAAAGCCTCACCAATAGAATGGATCATGTGGAAATCTGAGACAGGAATGGAAAACAACATAAAGGAATTGGATCACTCGGTAAAAATCAATGGTAAATTTAAAAGAAACATGAATATAAAGTGGGAGAGCTCTAGGAAATCATGAAAGATCTGACTGTTGAATTATAGGTATATAGGAAGAAGAGAAATACCATAGCAAATTGATGGAGAATATTTTCCAAAAAATCACGTAAGAATATTTCCCAAACTTAGAGAGAAATGCCCTTCTAGGTACAAGAGGCCTAAGCGATCCCAAATAGAGAGGAGCAGAGAGAAATTCCTCCTCAACATATAGAAAGCTAAAACATTAAACACACAAAATAGTGTTAAAAGCTGCAAGAGAATCTAGTCAGTTACAGAAGCAAGACTGTCTGAATATCACCTGATTGTTTGAAGAATGCTTTTAAAGCCAAAACGGCTTGGAAAATGAATTCCAAGTCCTGAAAGATAATTATTAATCAAGAATATTATGTTCAAAAAATCTATTAAAATTCAAGGTAAAATAAAACCTTTCCATGATGAAGACAGATGAAAGGAATTTATGATCACTAAGCCAGTTCTACAGATTATACAGAAGATACTTTTGTCTGAAAAGAATAATAAACAAACCCAAGGGGCCAAAGAGAATAAATAAACAATTCCTTAAGTGTTTAACCAAAAGAAGTAAAAAAAACCCCACAATAATAACAGAAAAATGACAGGAGTTATTTCTCATTGTTCAATAACTCTTGCTCTTAACAATCTCAATGCTTTAATAAACAGGCTCAGACCAGCATATTATATTAGAAAACAAGATTCATCTCTTTATTGCCTCCAAGAAACACATCTCATCATCAACAGTAGATACTACTTTAGTGTCAAAGGATGGAGAAAGGTTTTCCAGGGAAATGGAACCCAAGATACAAGGTGTAGCTTTTCTAATAGCCAACAAAATACATTTAAATGAAAACTATACAGAAATAGA
>NW_008343717.1:472851-475382 GCF_000622305.1 Nannospalax galili | reverse complement strand
TTAAAAAGACCTCCAAAAACCAATGAAATAAAACCAGTAATTTGAAAAACCCAATGGCAGTTTGACTCAGTCAAGAATTCTAATATAATTTCAGAGAACTAATACCAATACTCCTCATAGTATTCCATAAAACAGAAAAGAAAGACTCTGTCAAACTCTTTTTACAAAGCCAGTGTTATCCTGATGCCAAAATGAGAGAGAGAGAGAAATGTGAGAGAGAAAAGTGAGAGAGAATATGAATTGGATGAATATCCTTGATGAGCATAGATGCGAAATTCTCCATTGAAAACTTGTAAACCCAATTCAAGATCATATCAAAAAGACCATCCACTGTGATCAAGTTGTCTTCATCCCAGAGATGCAGGAGTGGGTCAACATATGATAATCAATGAATGAAATCTACCACACAAATAGATTCAAATACAGAAACTACAAAATCATTGCATTATATGTGGAATAAGCCTTTGAAAAACTCCAACACCCTTTTATCATTGAAATCTTATAGAATATAAGGATGAAGGGAATATATCTGAACATAATAAAAGTAATGGGCAACAAATTTATAGCAGACATAATGCTAAATAGAGAAAAATTTGAACTATTTCCACTAAAATTAGGGACAAGAGAGTGATGTCCATATAATGCTTGAATTCTTAGATAAAGCATTAAGAAAAGTAAAGCTGATAAAATGGATTCAAGCAGGAAATGAAGAAGTCATTGTATTCTTATTTGCAAATGATAACATTCTATATATGAAGTACCCTAAAAACTCCAACAGGAATCACCTAAATGAGATAAAGAGATTCAGTAGATTTGCAGAATACAAAATTGACATCTAAAAAGTCAGTAGCCTTTCTATATACCAACAACATACATTTCAAGAAAGAAATCAGGGAAACAATATCATTCATGATAGATTAAAAAAATATTTTCAAATAAATCTAACCAAGGAAGTAAAAGGCTTGTACAATGAATACTTTAAAAGACTTAAGAAAGAAATTGAAGATGATAATTAATGGGATATGGGAAGACCTCCCATGTTCATGGACTATTGGGATCAATATTTTGAACATAGCCATTCTACCAAAAGAAATCTACAGATTCTATTCTGTCCCAATAAAAATTCAAACACAAATCTTCACAGAAATAAAAAAATTCTTAAATTCATATGGAATCACAAGACACCAAATGGCCCAAACAATTCTAAGAAAAAAGCACTGCTGAAAGTTTTCACCACATGTCATTTCAAGTGGTGCTCTAGAGCCATACTAGTGAAGACATCATGACACTCACAAAAACAGGCCTGTTCGTCAGTGGTTTAGAATTGAGGGCCTAGATATAAGTTTGTGCACATGCACCCACCTGAGTTTTGACAAAGTTTCCAAAAACATATGCTGGAGTAAAAACAGCATTTTTAACATATTGCTTTGTGAAAATTGGATATCTAGATGTAGACAACTGAAACTTGATCCTTTCTCACCCTGAACACAAAACAATCTCAAACTCATCAAATATCTCAATGCTGAATCTGAAATTCTGTGCAACTTCATGAAATTACAAGGGTTCTTTTCTGCATAGGAAACTGTTATTTGACTGAAGAGGCAGCCTACAGCATGGGAAATAACTTTCCAGCTATACATCAGAAAAAAAGATCAGTGGCTGAAAATTTGAAAAACTTAAAATAATACTAAACACCAAGAAAACAAACAACCCATTTAAATAGGGAGTCATGGAGCTAAACAGTTCTCAGAATAAGAAATAAAAATTTCCAAGAAATATTTTTAAAAATATTCTCCACCTTTATCCATCAGGGAAATGAAAGTTAAAACTACTTTGAGATCTCATCTTATCCCAATCAGAATGTCTAAGTTTAAGCAAACAATCAACAACAAATACTGGTGAGGTTATAGGGAACAATAACTCCTCATGCACTGTGTCGCTGGAAGTGAAAATTGGTGCAACCACTGTGGAAATGAGCAAGGCAGCTCCACAAGAAACTAGAAATAAATCTATTTTATGACTCAGCTGTACAACTTCTGGCATACACCCATAGATTCTATTTCCTACTACATAGATAAATGCTCATCCATGATCATAGCTGCTCCATTCACGGTACCTAGGCATTACAAGCAGCCTAGTGATTCATCAACTGATGAATAAGTAATGAAAATGTGATGCCTCTGTACAGTGGAATTTTATTCAGCTGTAAATAAAATTGAAATTATGAAAACTGCATATAAATGTATGGTGCCAAATAATGTTACATTGAGTTAAGTAACAGATCCAGAATGACAAGCATCACTTGTTCTCACTCACTTGTGAATCTTGGATCCCATGTTCTTATTTATGTGTTTGATTTGGAGTACCAATAGACACCAGGAAACTGGAAAGTAATCATTGGTATGGAGAGGGAAGAAATATCTTTAAAGAGAGGTATAGTAGAACACAGGGGACATAGAGAAAGAAGGGGAATAATGAGGAGGGAGGTTTAATTGAAGAGAAGGATGAAACAGATTTGTGAGGAATCTGAG
>NW_008343717.1:468037-472785 GCF_000622305.1 Nannospalax galili | reverse complement strand
GAGAAAGGAACTATTGGAGGAGAAGGAAAGAACAACTTCAAGAGGGGGTAGTAAAATACAGGCTTCATCAATGGGGACATGGGGACTTGAGTATTTTATTCACAGGATTGGAAAGAGGGAGGATAATTTTGGAGAAAGAAAGCGAGAAAGAGACAGAAACACAGAGAGAGAAGAGATAAATAATAATTCGGTCATATGAAAAACCAATGGGAAATGTATTATTTCATAAGTCTACCAAAAATACACACTGAAGGCTATGCAACAAAAATCATTGTGCCAGGCAAGGGAAACCTTCCTTTGAATTGTTGGTCAGGTTATTCCCAGAAAATTCCAAAATGATACTGACAATTGCCATAGCCCTTGATTGTACCCTAGAACTTGAAGGTAAGACTCTCTTGCTGAAGACATGGTATACTTCAGACACAGGACACAGAATTTGGAGAAATTGATTCACAATTCAAACAGAAGCCTCTTCCTTAAAGATTAGATCTCAGAGTATCAGATGGTGCTATGCAACATGTCAAGGGAGAAAACCAGTCAGTGATTCTACCTAGCTGTAAAGCTTATGAACTACAAGAATGACCAGCACAGCAAGATGTCCTAAGTGGTGCAATAGTGACATTTATATCTTGGGGGTAATCAACAGCTATGTAATTGCACTTAAGACTCACTCAGTGGGAGGAAAATCATGCATAGTACTATAAATATATCCAAGTACACATGGTTAGTGAGGTCACAGACTCTAGAGAAGAACTTACTACTGTCTCTTTCCTAGATTAAAGTAATATCTTACCATATTCTAAATATGTATACTTATCTTCACAGACAAGTATATTTCTCAACACTCATCAAAGAAGCTTCTTTTTGCAACAAATGGAGAATATTACAATGTTTCACAGCTGTTCAAAATACAGATACTAAATAACTGTGAGTTTCCCAACACTAAGTGACACATCTACAATGAAAACTCTATAATTAATGCTCAGGAAACATCATGGAAGAGGGGGTGGAAAAAATGGTAAAAGCCGGAAAGACAAGATACCTGATTCCACTAAAAGCATTCTGGACATGATAAGGAAGCTACACCCATGAGATCTCCATAATATGGTAGCCTAACAAGATCTTTGTAAGGCCAAAACTTGTTGACATGCCAATGTCTACGGGACAAATTTCACAGGGTCCTACCTTAAGGTGATGAGCTACACACAATCAATGGATGTTGAGGGAGGGAAAAATCATCTTTCTCCAGGGACTAGCTCTCTGAGAGATTATCTATTTCTAAGTGGGCATCCCTAAATATATGTACACATGATCACCACCAAATGGATTCAATGCCTTGTATATGTATATATGGATATTTATAAATGGATGTGTATATACATAATAATACTCAAAGTATTGTGAGGGAATGGTAGAGTTTGGGAGGAGCTGGAGCACTGGGAAGGGTAGAAATTTTGCAAAAGCAATGCTCATGTGAAAACAATAAAAATAAAATCTTAAAACTCTTAGTGTGTGGGATGGTTTGAATGAGAATGTCCCCCATAGGCTCTAGGTGTTTGGACATTTTGTCCCCACATGGTGATGCTGTTTTGGGAGGTTTTAGAAGGTGTGGCTATCCTGGAGGAAGCACGTCACTGGGGGTGGGCTTAGAGATTTCTTAAGCCTTGCCAGATGTCCAGTCACCCTCCTGCTTTCTGTGCCTGCGTGATGATGTGAGAGCTTAGCTTCTGCTGCTCATGCTCCAGCCACCTCCATCCACCATGCCTCCCTGCCATGACGGACTGTAATTCCCCTGGAACTGTAAGCTCAAATAAACTCTTTTATAAATTGCTTGGGTCAGCATTTCTATCACAGCAACAGAAAAGTGACTAATATAGTATGTTTGAAAAATCCATACGAAAAGTTATCTTTTAAAAGCTTCATGTACATGCATGTTCATATAATTCATATATACTCATATAAAAGAGTTTAATTGGAGTTATCCTACACAAAGGATTTTGTTCATCCCAGAAATCACAAAATTAAGCAATGCCAAGTGTGGGCTACCACCCCTCAAATTGCTGGTTAGAGGTGTCACAGAGATTGCCTCCAAAATTTCAGCTATTTTCATTGTTTTTGGTTGCCCACCAGAATGTGAGGAAGACACTACAGATATTGATCACGGGACATAGAGAAATCATGTCTGTACTAACCAAAAAACTTCCTCCATGCTGGCTACCTCTGATAGTTCTAGAAGTGACTATGCAGGATGCTGGAGGAAAAATGTCATCGATATACTTACACAACTCTGAATCCTGTGAACTGCAATAAAGACCAGAATGGCACTATATTCCTATCAATGCAATTATGGCACAAATGTTATAGTTATATTTTCTGCCTGTGTCTGGGTCCCATGCCATAGGAGGAAACACATGTCTTGCACTGCAAATATGGCCAAGAATCCATTGTAACTCAAAGGTCCCAAGTGCGATCCTACTACTATTATTTTACTAAGTGAACACAGTATCAAACTGCCTTCTAAATTCATATGTCTCAACCCATAAATTAGCACAGTTCTCACATCTCATCAGAGATTTTTCTTTTTTCTAGTGAATGGTGGCTAATGACAAATGTCACAACTTGTCAAAGTGAAGAGAGCAAGTGACTGGAGTGCTAAAACACAAGTGGGACATCTACATCATGCCTCTCTTCAAGGCTTTTATCACAGATGAAAGACTGGAATGATCATAACTGACAGAGGTTGTGGAGCACCAGCGTATAACAGTGTTGTGTGGACATGACAAGGCTGCTATACTCATGGTCTCACAGTAGCTGTGGTTTCGTGCAAAAAAACCTGCACAAGATCAAGCTAGTTGACATTCTAGCAAACAGTGGGAATGGGTTCATGAGTCCCTATTCCCTAACTAAGGAGCTACGGGCAGTTGATGTCTTCTGTGGGAGGAAGAGTGAAGAGTCAGCTTTCTCTAAGAGTGTGTCTCCTGTTAGATTGACTGTGTTCCAATGGATGGTCGCACATTCAAAACTATACACACAGCACAATTTTCAGTTGATGGGTTATTAAATTAAAAAGAAAGGACATGAAGTTGGGAGTAGTAGGGAGGTGAGAATGGAGTTAAGGAGAAGAGTTTGGGGTGGATATGATCAAAATACTTGTATGAAATTCTCAAAGAAAATAAAAATGTTTATTTAAAAATAATTCCGCTGCAAAAACTTTTTACTGAATATGAGAAATATGCCATCTATTATTGATCCTTAAACTCTGTTTTCTCACCCTTCTTTATCAATCTTTCTTCAAATCATCAGAGAATGCATTGAATATATTAGCCTTGCTTCAGGAAGGCAGCTCCCTGTACAACTGAGCAGAGTCTCCATCATCTCAGGAAGGAGATCTGCATGGAGGGTACTCACAGGGTATAGATCAAGGCAGATGACTTTAAGATGAGTCTTGTAAGAAAGAGAATGGGTTCAAGTTTGGTATTTTGCAATGCTTGCATAAACTTGTTATTTACCATATAGTCAGAAAAGTATGTTCTATCCTAGAACTCTTTCACCAAAGGAGAGAATAATATGTTAGTTTGCAGAATTATGAGACTTCGGAACAAAAATAAAATTTGTCTGATTCCCTTCAAAATTCTTATTTGGTGAAACTTTCTCATTACACAGATTAAAAACAAGCAACAGCAATAGCAGGATGCCCAGATGACCTTGCACCTTGACCAGCGTCACACACACCAAGTCCAGTACCTGAATCATAGTGACTAATTCGCAGTCCAGTAATTCTCCTATTGCTTTTCCAGAGAAGAAATTGAGTTTTAGTCTATTTTTAATTAAAAATCTAATCTAATTGCAAAGGAAATATGGGTGGCAATGATAAAACTTAGATTAGAAAACAAATATCAACTTTGTCATCCAGAAGCTAACGCTGCAATTTCTCATCTGGGATATTTGTTAGAGAAAGCTTAAGCAATTATTGTAAGGGATTTCTGAAAAGTCTTTAAAAAGCTTATGATCTCAAAGAAAAAGCGAAGCTATCAAAATATGTGACTTCATGCATACAAATGTAGACATGATGGAAGGGGGGCTGTTAACAGTGACGATATTGGTATACATTAAGACCTAAACAGCAAAACTTTTCTAAGTTATGTTCTAAATCCAGACTCACCTTGAGTCTTTTAAGGGGTTAGAGACACTCAGTTTATCAGCTCCCAGTTTTAGGGCATAAAGTATAGTCTTATATTAAGCACCATCTATCCCTTCAGCCATTCTTACACAGTATAAGATCCTGCAAAACAGATTGCCTAAATATGATTCTAATTCAAATATTCTGTTTGTAAATTCCCTCATTGCAGCACATCTGCCCTAGAAGAACATAAAGCTAGAATTATAATATGTTGTTCTCAGAGGTCCTATGCTGTTTGAATGTGGTTCATTTGTATTCATATGCATAGCAAATATCCTTTGGAAGAGGGAGGCATCAGCTCTTATTTTGTATATTTAATATGTTAGCTAGTGTGTCATACTAGTCTGGATTCCTAAGACTATAGATCACACTTTTCTGTTTTCCAGTGGCTGCTTCCATGAAAGCTCTAGTACCAAGCTCTGAGAAAAATGAACGTTCAGACACAATCTGTAGAAAGGAAAAAAAAAAGTTAAAGAGCATTTCCTGAACTTCCTTCAGTGAAAAAGAGAAAAGCTCTGATACACCTGAAGTTAGTCATTTGCCTTTTATGAAGCAATCAAAGTTCAAG
>NW_008343717.1:434186-467818 GCF_000622305.1 Nannospalax galili | reverse complement strand
ATTGTAGTCTGGCTTCCAGAAGAGTGAAACAGTAGCATTATGTAGAAATGATTTGGTGGCTATGAAGATTGAAAACTGATTTTGGGAAAAATATTAAATGTTCTATGACAAAATATTCAGCCCTATTCGTTATTCAGCATCTTCTTTATATGTAATAGTAGCATTTTTCCATCAGTCAATGGCAAAACATTACCAGTACCTTTCAGTTTACCAGTAAAGTGAATTTCAGCTCAGATTGTGAGCATGATCTAACTAGACTGATGCTTAGCTTCTTGAATGAAGAATAGCATGCTAAATAATATTTTAGCAGAAGGTCTTTCACCATAAATATGCAGTTTGTCATTTCAATGGTTATTTGATTTTAGAGAGAAGAATCAAGAAACCTGTGGAATCCAATGTAAGGCATTTAACACAGAAGCTCAGAGCGATAAAATAACCAGGCTTTCTGAAGCTTTTTAATATAAACCTGCTATCAGCTCTATATTTGAAAAGGCAGAATTTCACATTCTTCTCCAAAATTTGAGGAAATAAATACATGAAGATTAATACAGAACTTTTAGGTAGAAAAAAATACATTCTTGCTTTCCATAGGATGAAACCAGATGCATTTGCATGCAGGAATAAAATGTAAAAGGTTCATGTTGAGCAGGATAATGGAAGGGAAAGGCATTTTACTGTGCTCAGCACGACCATAAAAGAATAGAAAGAAAGGAATGAAAAAGTCTGGTAAAAAGGGAAAAGTAAGGTATCAGAATGTCCTAAAATGTTAAAACAAACGAGGTTGGATAGTGACTTTGGAACTTCAATAATGTTCTAGAACTTCCTTGGGTTTTGTCTGTGACTATTGTATATATGAGCCTAAGTAGGAGAGAAGGGCAATCCAGTCAGCACAGACAAATAATAAATGGAAAAAAGTCTCAAATGCATACACACACACACACACACACACACACACACACATATATATATATATACACACCCTGTAGATAAAGAAACAGAAAAAGGGCAACTTAGTAGGCTATTTCCTTCTTAGAAAACATTATCTCTATCCCACTTCAACAGGCAGGGAGGGGATTAACAGAATATATTCTACATTCATGTCTATAATCTAGTAACCAAAACTCATTCCTCTTTATAGCACCCATGGATGGACACCAACATCATTCCCATGATCTAGCATAACGGGTGTCTCATATACATACAGCCTAAGGATACACATAGCATTTTCACCTACTATTGTAACAGAAACAGCCCTCCCCCTGTAGAATCAATGAAAACTCAGGAGATTCCAAGTCAAATGACAAACTAAAAGCAGCAGAATCCAACAAAAGTTATATGATTATTAGAATTTTCAAGCAACAAATTATAAAAATGATTAAGCAATTTTGAAGAATCATTAAAAAGTGAAAAATAACAAATTACAAAAAATAATGGAATGCTTATAAGTTTATGCCTGAGTTGTAATGAAATGCTTCTTCTAAAAAAATTTAAATATATATTAAAAAAATAAGTTTGTACCTGAACAAGAAAATATCCAAGAAAAAAGAAACAAGCACACACACACCTCACTGTAGAGGTTAGAACAGACTATGACCAAGGAAGAAACAGTCACAGTGGTTTACTTTTTAAAAATGTCACCAATAAAATAAAATGTTATCTAGACCTGGTTGACCTATGGACATATCTTCCCAGATTATGTTGTGGTTAATTGACCCTGCCCACTATGGGGAGCATCACTCCTGAGGCTGGGCCCTGAACAATATGGCTGTAGAAAAGTAACTGAGGAAAGCAAGCGGACTACATCATGGGTACATTCATTTATCCCTATCCTTTCCTGGAGTTTGAGTGATATCACCAGCTGTCTCAGCTGTCTCAAGCTCTTCAGCTGGTGAAGTATTTGCCATGTAAACAGGAAGGGTATGCATAGGTTGAAAATAAAGGAAGAAAATAGTATGCAAGAGTCTCAAACCTACAAATAGAGCAACCATATGATCCAATAACCCCACTTCTGAGTGTACACATCCCAGTAAAATGAAGGCAGTCTGTTGAAGATGCAACTCCACTCATATGCACATTGAAGCATTCTCATAACTGCCAAGATGTTGGAGAAAAAATGAACTCTTGATATTTGTGACAGCCAGAATGAAACTAGAGGGTCAGTCCATCAAGTTAAGTAACACAATCTCAAAGGACAAAAACTGCATGATTTAATTTTATATGTCTAAGACCTTGAAGTCATAAAGAAGGAGAGTGGAATGGTGCTTGTCAGGGAAGTGAAGTACAGTGACGCTCAAGTGAGCCAAAGTGCTGATAGAATAAATGAGTTCTAGATATCTAGTACACATCGTGCTTTCTTTAAATAGCAGTGATTCACTGTGAGCCTGAAGCTTATACCTTAAGTACTGTCACTCATACACAAAGATGGCTGGCATATCTTAAGTAGCTTGTAGTGATCATTTCACAAAATATAGACATATAAAACCTCAAATTGTATGCCACGAATAAATATATGTTTACTTGTGTGTTCCATCTAATAAAGCCAGAGAAAATAACACTTCAGAGCATAAAATATTGATTTCATTTCACTAGTAATATAAATGATTTAAAATGATACCACATATTCATTGTCAATATGTAAAGACATAGCAAATTATAAAACATATGCTGGTTGATGGTGATGTACCATCTTGGCTGCAATAAAAGTGGGTATGTTTGAAAAGAGTTCAAAAATATACTTTAGAACTATGACTTTTGTTTAGGAAATTTTTGCAGTCATACAGCATACGGTTAACATATGCTGAATTTGGAATTCCAGGAGAACATGGCACCTCTCTGCTTTACGTTCTGTACATTTTATTGTAACAGATTGCTGAAAATTCAGTGTTTCAAACAGTTTATTTCCTGAGAAGATTGCTGCTCTCATGGTTCTGCTCTCACACTAGGAAGGAGATCCAGGCTGTGCGATGACAGCTGTCCCCATCCCTTTGTCTCACTCAGATTCCCTCTAACATGTACTCCCTGTTCTTCTGCCATGAAGATGTCCTGGGTTTTATCAGAAATAGCTTTATTTAATTTATCTCATTCACTTCCAAGTAAAGCCATCAGTTGCTACTTCCAGGAAAATCAAAACCCTCGCTAAAGGCAAGCTGATGTCTAGAAATAAGGCAGCTCCAGTTGCTTTCTTCCAACTTACAAAACTCTGATTTGAATTCATAATAAAGTTATTTGTTAAGACACTGTAATACCTTAAGCATATTACTGAGAGAAGTCAGTATGAATACAGAGTACCCAGTATCAGAAAACCCTTAAAAATCTAAAAAAATATATAATGTGGATGATAATAACAATGATGGCAGATGTTTATTAATTTTACCTCACCCGACAAAAAGGAAAATAATTTACAGGGAAAGTTCACATACAAGAGGCTTATACATAATAAGCAATAATCATAGTAAATGTTGAAATAGATGAGGCTAAGAAGATAGCTCAGTTGGTGAAGTGTTTGTCATGCAAGCAATAGACCTGAGCTCAGTCATCAGAGCCCCTATTTAAAAAATGCACTTGCAATTCCAGTTTTGGAGAGTTGGGGATAGGCAGATCACTCATGCTCACCGGGGAGCCAACTTAACCTAAATGGTGATTGCCAGGTCCCAGTAACAACCTGCACTACAGGTTTACCTCTGGCCTCCTGTTCTAGTTTGAGTTTCTGTTGATATGATGAAATACCATGATCAAAAGCAACATGGGGGAGGGTTTATTTCAATTTACAGTTCCAGATTACAATCTGCATTTCAACAAAGTCACAGAAGGGAGAGCTTGAGACAGCTGGTGCTATCACACCCACAGTCAAGGACAGAGAGAAATGAATGTAGCCATGCCATCTACTTGTTTTATTCAGTTACCTTTCTACAATCTTCTAGAGTTCAGTTTCCAGCCTCAGGTATGATGTTTCCCATAGTGGACTGGATCAATTAATGATCAAGATAATCCCAGAAGACATGCCCAGAGGCCAACATGATCTAGGTAATTCCTCTATTGAGGCTCTTTTTCTAGGTGATTTTAGGTTGTGATATGTTGATAGTTGAAACTAAGCCTTCCTCTAGATGACTGGGTACATGCATTCAAGTACACCTGCACATAGACATTAACAACATCTGCACAGAAACACCACACACACACACACACACACACACACACACACACACACACCAGAGAGTCTGACACACTACTATAGCAACCAGTTCTAAAAATGAAATACCCTTTGCAATTAAATACAATTGGTATTTAATCAGTTACTTAATTAGTAACCTACAGCTTATGCAATTTTTACCTTTCCTTCAAGGGTAGGACCAAAGAAAGCCAATTAACTACTTTAGTCACAAAGACTAGTACACTTCTCACAAGCCTGCCTCTGGCTTTCCCATACAAACAGCACTTTCATTGCTGTAACGGTCATCATTAATTCTGATTTTGTCACAATCTAGAATCGCCTAGAGAGTCTCAGTCAGAACTGTCTAGATTAGATTGGCCACTGGGCATTCTGGTGGGGAATTACCTTAATTACATTAATTAATGTGGGAAAACCTGCCCGTGTAGTGTGGCTCCATTCCCTATGCAGGGGGTTCTGCTCTGAATGTGAGTGGAGAAAGCAAGCTGAGCACTAATGTGCATGCATTAACTTACTGCTCACTGATGTTGAGTGTGGATATAATGTGACCACCTGCTTCAAGCTCCTGCCACCTCAGCTTTCTAGCAATGATGGGCTGTAATCTGTAATTGTGAGCTAAATAAACCCTTTCTTCTTTAAATTGCTTGTGTCAGGTGGTTTTAATCAAAGAACCAGGGAGTAAAACTGGGACAAAAGCACATCTAAAATCTTCTTTATTTTCTCCTACAAACTTTTTATTTTATTATAATTTGAAAATGTAATGTTCCCCCTCAAGCTGGAATGGTCACCTGTTTATTTCCAGTTTATGGTACTTTCAAGACTTCCCTGGAAGAAGTAGTTCAATAAAAGAAAATTTTAAATGTTATGTTTGGCACCCAGTAACCCCAGCCCCCACCCTTGGTTCTTTTCCTGTCCACTTTGAGGTAAGTTGCCTTGCCACATGCTTAGACATATGCTTCTATTGCCATGATGTTCTGACTTTCCATAGGCTCAGAATCAAGGGAGCTATGACATGTTTTCAAGTGTCTGTCTGTGTGCATGTGTGTGTGCTTGTGTGTGTTTGTGTGTGTTTGTGTGTATGTGACAGAAAGTAAGAGCAATAAATGAGAAAGAAATGGAGCAAGTAAGCTAGTGAGCGATGTATATATGTGACTTGTGTTTCTCTGGGTCTGTGTGTATGAGTGTAGAGGCCAGAAGAGGACTTCAGGTATCCTGCTGTTCACCCTATTCCCTTGAATTAGTGACTTTCACTGAACTTAGGGCTTGTTTTTCAGATACTCTGCCTGGCCAGGGAGGCCCAATAATATTCCTGTCTACCCACATCCCACAGCACTGAAGTTATAGGCACAGGACCATGTCTGATTTCTTACATGGGAACTGAAGAGCAAACTAAGGTCTTTATGCTTGCACAGCAAGTTGTCATACTCAGGAACCTTTGCTTCAGGTCTAACTCTACTAGCTCTTATTTGAGTGATCTTCGTTTATTTCTTCATATCTGTTATCAAATGCACTCCTTTCAACAGCCTTATAAATGAAGGCATCTACTTGTGTGAACTTTTCCTGTGGAGACAGAACATCTATTCGCCCCAGGTAGGGCACTACAGACCAAAAGAACAGTTTCACTCAAATCTAGCTTGGTTAACCAATGTGTTTTGGCTTACTTGGAGAAGCATGGGTGAAGGGCTACTTAAGGAACATGGTTGAGGGATTCTTAATAGGAACAAAAATGATAGGTCATTTAGAGGACTGTGGATGAAGGGTTAATTATACATAGATGACTTGTTATTTACAAGAACAGGACAACTTATGAGTGGCTACACTACTGAAGAAAAAGTCTCTCTCCCAGCAATCCTTCACTGATTAAAAATCACCAAGAGAGGTGGAGCCTCAGGAGCCCCTCTTTCCTCCATAATAGAAGGCTAAAGGGCCCTGTGATCGCTAATCCTGGGTGTCACTTTGACTGGATCTAGGATTAACTGAAAAGAAAGAGATCTTTTTGATTGGATCATCTGAAGCTGGAAGACACACCCTAAATGTGGGTATTACCTTCTGACAGCAGCCTGTATAAAAGACCACGGCAGAAGAGAGTGCTTGCTTTTTGCCACTTGCCTTCTCTCTCACTGGTGAATTCATCTTGCTGCTGTAGACTGAAGACTAGCAGGCCTTTTCGAATTCATTAGACCTTCAGTGCTAGATTGGGACTACTGAGACAACCAGCCTCATGGACTGAGTGAATACCAGATTCTCAGCCTCTCTAGTGGGATTCAGCCATTGTTGGACTACTTGGACTCTATCCTGTGAGCTAATTTGATAAATCTCTATGCATATATATTCATTCTACCAGTTCTGTTTCTTTAGAGAACCCTGACTAACATAGGCCCAGGCCTGAATAGGTGTCCTGTTGTTTATAGCTGCTGAAATTTCAAGACGACAATGGTCGAGCCACTAGTTGGAGGACAGTTGTTCTGTAACAACCTCACTTAAGGACAGTGAGGCAGAGAGTGTTTGGGAAGCATCAGATCATGAGGGTATGAGCCATATGTTTAAAAATGCACCCTAGAGAATTATTACTATTTTCTCTCCCTGCAAGGGCACAAAGAAAAGAGGTGTCTCAGAACGTGGAAGCAAGTCCTCACCAAGCATCAAACCTGCTGGTGCTTCTGTCTTTGACTTCAGACTCCAGAAGAATGAATAATTTCTATTGTTATAAACCACCCATCCTAAAGTACTGTGTTACAGCAGCCTGAACTAAGATAGTTGTCAGCCTCAAAAAGGGTGGCACTCACGTACCTCCAAACTTACCTGGTAGGTACCAGGGAAGAGGGCTTTGGTGATCTCTAAGGTAGTGATGGAAATGAAGTTCTTTACTCAGCTTTGTTGTAATTTGTGTAGATTTAATTGAAATTTTGTAATTTACTTTAATAGTATAAAATTTTGACTTATATAGAGTGAAAAAAATACCCACATAATTGTACCACTAAGAAATAATTACTATCAATATGATTTGTGCTCTGCATAAGATTTTAGTCTTTTTTCTTCTTGGTGTCAGACTTGGCTTATTGAATAAAAGTACTTGAATAGATTTTCAATAAATGAACCAAAAAATCACACATTTACATCGCACTCTGTCTAGCTTAATAAAGATATGAAAATATTTTCTTATAAACATTATTCCTCTCCAAAATGAACCAATAATTTTAAAATGTGATACCAAAACATATGACAATTTGCTTCTGTAAATAAACAAAATTAGGTCTCCAAACAAATGAGTTCAGGATATTACATTACAAATTTTGATCCTTGCAATGATTATTCATGGATCAAATGATCTAAGAGCTCAATATTAAAGAAATTTGTTTAACTTGACTCTCTGAGGATTCTTCAACCTTATTTAATGATAGAATATTTTTGTGCAAATAAGCTTGTTCTGGAAATATCAATCATCAGATATCTCATAGTCCCATAATAAAGATTTGTTCCATTTCAATTTCTAGTTTTTAAACAAGTGCACTAAAGCCAATGGATAGACAGTCATAATGGACAACATGTGCATTCAAGTTCAGTCAAGTGAAAAGCTTACAAAAGAGTGACTAATATGAAGCAAAGCTAAGAGAAATAATTTACTATCTGAGGAGAGATAGAGACCAAGATCTAATTTTCTGAAGTCTTATGTGACATTTACAATTTAATTACAAAGATCCCTTACATATTTATAATAAACAGTTTTAAATGCAGCATCTTATCAGTGTTCATGGCTACTGTCATCACTCTTAATGAGTACTAGGCACTGCAGTTTTAAGTGCATAAATCATTTGTCATCTCATTCTGTAATTGAAATTTTATTGAAAATTAGATTTTTAACAAATTTCATGCAATATGTTCTGATTATATCCAGACTCCTCCTCTTTATGCACTCCTTACTACCCTTCTTGATTTCATTATATATATATATATTCACATACATATTATATGGTCTATGAAGTCAAATTTGTGTCCCCAAATGCCATTTGGTGAGTCAATCCACTGAACCTTGGTTAACCATGCACAAACCCAATTGAATAATCCAGGTAAAATCCAAGCACAGAACTGGGTAAGCGGGTAGGCTCCAACCCTAGCTGAAGAGCTACTGGCAGCCAATAGCTATGGCAAGAGGGGAGAGTCAAGCTCATTTTGTTTTTAACCATTTAGATAGTTTTCAATTCCCTGTCTTATTCTGGACCAGTTTAGTTAAAAATGCCCAGGGTCGCTTGTCTCTCTTGACTGTACTTCTGTCACAATAAGAAAGATTTGAACTTTCCCAGTCTCAGTCTCCATTCTTTCTCCCCTAATGCAGCAAACCTGGGGTACTAGATGTCATGGGCAAATAGAGTCATCTCTGTACTTATGGATGTACCTGTATTATCTAAAACTACCAGGCTTAGTTCTGATGTGCCGGAGAGTTTAGAAAGTTGCTATTCTTTTCACAAAGCCACCTTTCACACTTATTTCCTGCTACCAATTTTAAACCAACCAACCAACAAAAATCTCATTTGAATGACTGTCTTGAGAGCATTTTCACAGGAAAGGTTATTTCTTCAAAGGAGGTGGGGAGAGGGGAAGATGCTAGAACAATATGTGGGATATGTAAATAAATATATCTGGAAATATTTCTAAAGTACTGTCCTGACTGCCTGTAATTTATTATGGTTTTGACACAATATATTGAGAAGGAGAAGTGAAAACAAGTATGAGGAACTGAAAAGAGAGAATAGGAAAAAAATGTGTCAAGACAATGCAGGCAAACAACCAAGAGAAGACTATATCTAAAACAGGAAGATAACATAACCCATAGTAAAAACAAATCTTTGCAGGAGAAATAGCATACATTTGGGGTGTCTTGTTATCAGGAATCCGAATATCTTAGTGCACTGACATTAAGCTTTTATTCAGTGTTTTCTTTTTAACAGAGAATGAATATATTAAAGGAACTTGGTATTTTTACAACAGAACTGAGATATAACTCCAACCCCTTTGTCAGCTTGAGGGTCTTTTCAGACAGAAGGCAAGAGAGATTTTTAAAGTCAGGAACATAACCCCAGGTTACAGCTATATTGTCTTCCAGTAAAACATATGTGTATGTTTTTGGAAAGCAGTATCTTATCTTCCAATATTGTGAGAGTGTCGAGAGACCTTTCTTTAAAAGATGTCAAGCTGCTGGCAGGGATAAGAATGAGACAGTTAAAGGCCCACATCACTACTATATTTTGCCTCTTTCAGTCATTCAAATGCAAGTCCCAAAATGTACTTTTCAGTATTTTGTAATGTATTTCTATAACAACTCTAACTACCAGCACCTCTAGACAATGTTAGATTCAAGCTCAGTTTACCCTCTCACGTTCCATTGATGAGTTAGCTCTTTTGTAACCTGACTGATTCTTCTGCTACTTATCACTTTATAAACACAGTGGCAGATGAATTCCTACCCTGCAGATGTAGTAAGTTATCACCTGCTGTGTTTGCCTCATAACACAGAGAACATGATAGTGAAGAGCAGTGTAAGCTAAGGAAGATCCAACAGGCTGGAGGTGAGGCTTGGATCAATGGTAGTGTGCTGGGAACTGTAGCTTTTTAGCCGATTCATTCACTCACCCATTCATTCGTTCATTTGTGCAGTTAGGCCTTAACTGCTACTATTTCTTTGGTGTGTTTATTTTTATTACAACAGAATCATATCACATGTTCCTTCCCAGACATAATTTTAAGAAAAATGAAGTACTCCAACATCATAGATTATCAGAGACAGTAAGTTCCTCCTAGACTCTGAAATTTGGAGCTGTAAATATATTCTCTATTAAGTTCCTTAACTGTTTCCTCTACTAACTTACCCATTTTTCCTTAAATGCTGCAAACTCTTTGTGCCTGAAATATCTTTAGTATTTTCATGATGTCCCATCATATTAGTTTATTTCTACACTGACATTTTGTAGGATACTATACAAATATCATCGCTTTATATTGTGAACTATCTGAAACAGTATCTAGCTCATGCATTATCACCAAGGATTGAAGAAAGAATGTTCTTTCGGGTCTACAAGGTAAGTACAATTTTAAATATGGGTCTGAATGATTTAAAGGTTAAATTTTTTTGAAGCATCTGAAAATAATAAGTCCCTAAATAATGAAATAATTTTTGAATGGGTGTGCATATGAATGTGTGTGAATGTGATATTGTGTGTGTGTGTGTGTGTGTGTGTGTGTGTGTGTGTGGTACAAGAACATGTGAAGGTTGAATGTACCCATGCACACATGGGGAGGCCAAAGAAGGATGTGAGAGGTCCCGTTTTGTCATTCTATATCTTGAAACGCAGTGAACTTAAGCTAGGCTGGTAAACAGTAAACCACAGTGATTCACTTTTCCCTGCTCCCTGCAATGCTGGATATATACTTGTGCATGGCCATGCTCAAGTTTTTACCTTGTTGCTGGAATGTGAAAGGAGGTCCTCATGCTGTTATGGCAAGTGCTCTTACACACTGAGATAGCTCAGCAAATGCATTAATGGCAGACTAAAGAAACAATCACACCTAAGTGTAGCTTAGAAAACTAGTAAGCTTATTGATTTATTTACCTGAGCATAGGTCAAGGATTATTTACAGAAATTTGGGCAGCCCAAAGGCAGTTGCATCATCTTGAATTTTAAACTAGCATGATTGGAAACCACCTTTAATTTCCATCTCTTGTCTTACTGTTCTAGTGAAAGTTTCAAGTACTATATTGAAAAGGTGTGGGTATATTAGACAGCCTTGTCTAGGTCCTGATTTTAATGAGAAGTCTTCGAGTTTTTCTCCATTTAGAATGATGTTGGTATATATAGTGTTAATTATATTGTGGTGTATTCCCTCCTATCAATTTGCTCTAAGACTTTTATCATAAATATATGTTGAATTTTGTCAAATTTTTTTACAGCTATTGAGATGATCATGTGATTTTTATCTTTAAGTCTATTTATAGGATTTATTACATTTATTGACTTATTTATATTTAACCATCCCTACATCTCTGGAATAAGGCCAACTTGATCACAATGGATGATGTTCTCGATATGTGTCTGTATGCGATTTGAAATTTGGTGAGAATTTTTGCATATATGCTCTTTAGGGATATGAGCTTATGGTTTTCTTTTTTGTTGTCTCTTTGCCTGGGTTTGGTATTAGAATAATTCTGGCTTTACAAAAGGAGTTTGGGAGTTCTTCATTTAAGTGGTAGTGAGTATAGATCTTCTTTGAAAATCTGGTAAAATTCTGTTTGGAATTTATTTGGACCTAGCCTTTTTTAGGTGGGAAGTTTTATGTTACTGTTTTGATTTCCTCATTAATTTCGGATCTGTTTAAGTTGTTGATCTCTTCTTGGTTTAACTTTGATGCTTCCATTGAATTTAGAAATTCATCCGTTTCTTTTAGATTTTCAAATTCGATAAAGTATAGGTTTTTAAAATATTCCTTTGTAATGTTCTGGATCTTTTTGGTGTCTGTTGTGATGTTTCCCTTTCCAACTCTGATTTTGTGATTTGACTTTACTCTTTCATTCTTTTGGTTGCTTGGGCCAAGGGTTCTACCTATCTCGTTTATCTTTACAAAGAACCGGCTTAGATTAATTTATTCTTGTATTGATTTTTTTAAAAGATTCGATTAAAATATGATCTATACTCATATATAAGGGATTGGTGCTGCAATCCGCAAATGAGAAAGAACATATATCGCTTGTCGCTTGCTTTTCTGCATTTGTGTTATTTCACTTAATATAACTCTCTCTAGTTCCATCCATTTACCTGCAAATTTCATCTTTTCTTTTTTAAATATTTTGTTTATTATTTTTATGTGTATGCGTGTATTGCCTGCATGTAAGTAAGTGCACCCGTGTTGTGCAATGCCTGAGGAGGACAGAAGAGGCTGTCGGATCCCTTGGAACTGGAATTATGGACAGTTGTTACCTGCCATGGGGGTGCTAAAATTTGAACCTGGGTTTTCTGCAAGAACACCCAGTGTTCTTTACCGTTGAGCCATCTCTCCAGCCCCTAATTTCACCTTTTCTTAATGGCAAGTAGAACTCCATTATGTAGATGTACCTCATTTTCATTAGCCGTTCATCAGTTGACCGACATTGAGGTTGTTTCCATTTCTTAGCTGTTGTGAAGGGAACACCAATAAACATGGATGTACAGGTATCTCTACAATAAGATGAGTCCTTTGCATATATGCCAAGGAGTGGTATAACTGGATTATATGGTACTTTCATGTTTTAGTTTTTTGGAGGGTTCTCCATACTGCTTTCCATAATTGTTGAACGAATTTGCATTCCCACCAGCAATGAATGAGTGTTTCTCTTTCTCCACTTACTCTCCTGTATTTAGAGTCTTTCATTCTTTTGATTTTAGCTAGTCTCACTGCGATAAGATGGAATCTTAAAGTGATTTTTAATCTGCATTTCTCTAATTACTCAAGGATCATTACAGAAGAGGGGGAAGAAAGAGTGTAAGACCAGGGCTGGTTGATGAACACAGGGAAGCAGAGGCTTCCAGGCCACTGTAAGCTTGAACATGTGAACTTGTGTCAGTGGTGGCAATGAGCACAGGACCCATGTTAACTCAATTAATCAAGGGCCAAATGGGGAGGAGAAAATAGGTTGTGAGCCGGCCTTAGACTGAGAAATATTGGAGACTGATTGCTGCTGGGGAGGGAGAATATGACTTATATATGATTACTAGATGGGTTGACCAGACTCCAGTGGATGCATTTACACTGGAGGACATTTGGGTACAAATGCCTGAATGAATAGGACTTAACATGTATGGCAGAATACATGAGGTTCAGTGGGGATGGAGGAGGCATGGATGAGGAGTGTGTCTAAATTTGATTAAGAACTGTTGTGTGATGTTGCAACAGCCAAAACATGAGAGAGAGAGAGAGAGAGAGAGAGATCAAGAGAGAGATTGTAGATCTGAACAGAGTTCTCAAAAGAAGAAATTGGGTAAGATATACCTTTTAATGTGTTCATTATTTTCAGTAGTTAGCGAAATGCAAGTCAGAGCTCATTTAACATTTCTCTCACCACAATCAGAATAATTAAGACCAAGAGAACAAATGAAACCAAGGTGATGAGGATGTGGCAAAAGGCAAACCATCATTCACTGCTAGTAAGGTTGAAAATTGGTGAAAACACTGTGGAAATCAGTGTGGAGAATTCTTAAAAAACAAAAAAGATAAATCCACCATATTCTCCCATTATACCACCCCTTGGTATATACCCAAAGGGCTCAGCATTCTATTGCTGAGCCTTGTTTGTTGCTGCTCTTTTCACAATAGGTAGGAAGTGAAAATAACCTAGATGTCCCTCAACTGATGAAAGGATAATAAAAATGTGATACATTAACAAAATGGAGTTCTACACAGTGGTAAAGAAAAATTATCATGAAATTTTCAGGTAAATTGATCTAACTAGAAGCTGTTATACTAAGTGAAGTAACAGAGTCTCAGGAAAGGAAACAATGTATATCCTCTCTCATGTGTGAATCTTAGCCTCAAATCCTTAGATATGTGTGCATATCTTTATGTGACCACAGGAGCCTGGAAAATGGAAAGCATTCATAGGGATCAGGGGAAGACAAAGCTTGAGAAGAATAATAAGAGACAGATGTTATGGGGTAAATGGGGAAAATGGGGGAAACTTTTACTGGAAAGGAATAGAGGGATACAGGGAGAGAGAGGAGAAGAGATGAATAACATTTAGGTGCTGTGAAAAAACGGAAGGAAACATATTAGTTCAAAAGGCGACTGAAAAATATGCATACAATATGCACATAAGTTCATGTGCATCACTGTAGGCTATATAACAAACAAACAAACAAACAAAAAACACAGTGTCAGGCAGGTGAAATCTCCCTTCAAGGTGTTGGTAGGAAAGTCCAAGAGACTCCTCAAATAACATAGTTGATCATCGCAGCCCTTTATTGCCCCTTAAAAATTGAAGGTAAAACCCTACTGCTGACAGTAGGACATAAATTGGACACAGAACTTGGAGAAATTGAAGTGAACTTATCTCGATGTCTCCTCCTTGAAGACTATCTCCAATAGTCTCAGAAGATACTACACAAACTACAAAGGGAAGCAAAAACCAACTATCAATGATTCTATACAGCTGTAAGTCTATGAATCACAACAGTGACCAGTCCAGCATATAATTTTTATTATTACTGTACTGGCACTTTTACCTTGACAACAATTGCTACCTAATTACACTTAAGGCCTACTCAGTGGGAGGGAATCCATTTGTGGTACTGGAAACATAGCCAAATACATATGGTTGGAGAGATAATGGATCTTAGAGAAAAACCTATTTTTGTCACACTCCTAGAGAAAAATCTATTTTTGTTACACTCCTAGGCCAAATAACTTCATGCTATATTCTAAATATATACTCTTTAAAAAAAATAAGGTAAGTTTACACCTCACAAGTCCTTTGGCAAAATAACAAGACCATTACAAATCTTGACTACTGGTCAAAAACAGGGAATAAGTGTTTGTGAGGTCCCCAACCATAAGACACATCTATAACGAAGTATCTACATCTAAGGCTCAGAGAACCTAGTGAACGTGAGGTAGAAAAATATTAATACATCTCTCACCTGTCAGTGGTGAAGCTTTCCCACCACAGATTGTGTTTAACACAGATAACCACAACTGGCAAAAATGCAGAGTAAGAGACTTCAGTAAACTTATCCCTGAATAAGACACCTAAATCAAAACTCTGCCACTCAAGGCTCAAGGACCATAGCAGACATTGGAGTAGAAAGAGTGCAGGAGTTAGAGGTGGTTGATGACCACAAGGAAATAGTTTTCCAGACTACTGAGACGCTACTCAGATGAAGTTACAGCAATGGTAACAGCATACATAATATCCATGGATGTTCAAGCTAGACAAAACCCGAACATACAAGTGGGGAAGTGGTTAAGAATCCACTATTGACAACCGGTAAGTACTGGGAGAGGGAGAATTGGTTTACTTTAAAGGTGCGATGCTATGTAAGTTAACCAAGCTCCAGTGATGAATGCACAATGAAAGACATTTGGGGGGCACATATTTGGATCAGTACTCCTTAATATGACAGAATAGATAAAAACTAGTAGGGAGCTAGTTATAAGAGGGATGCACATGGGGGAATGGATCAGGACATGATCAAAATATATTGTGTGGGATTTTCAAAAACTCGATTTAAGAAACTAATTTTGCAGATGCTCTTGGACCTCCTTATTCCTAGGAGGATGGCTTCTGAACTGATCTTAGATAAGCAGGCCGTCCCTCCATAACCTGTCCTCCTTCTGTGGGGAGAAACTACCAGATATTCTGCTTTCAATCCTTTTGTTCTAAAACCAGATGACTCATACACCATTAAAAAGTAAGTCAAATATTGTTATAAAGGAATTTTGTCATATTTTTCCAAACAAAGGATTCTATGTGGTCTTGCTAGAAAGAAAATTTAGCCCTCCAGATTTCTGCTTTTTGCTAAAATACCTGTATAAATTGTTGAGCCTTTATTCATGTCAGGATATAAATATTTGTTTATAAAATGTATTCCAAAGAGGCTATGGTTTTGCATGATTTGAAAGATGAAAAGGAGATACTGGAGGAAGAAAGAAGACCAGCAGACGTGAGGCAGGTGGACCAAGATGGACAGTGTTGGAGGAGGAGGAGCAAAAACAAAGTAGACATGAAAATGCCATGATAAAACCTACATTTGGTATGCTAATTTATTTATCTAAAAATATTTCAGTTATTATTTTTATTTTTATGTGTATGAGTGCATTGCCTGCATGTATGTAAGTGCATCCATTTTGTGCAGTGCCTGTGGAGGTCAGAACAGAGGGCGTTGAATTCCCATGGAACTGGAATTAAGGAAAGTTGTTAGCCACCACTGGGTGCTGGGAATTGAACCTGGGCCTTCTGCAAGAGCAGCCAGTATTCTTAACTGCTAAGCCATCCCTCCAGCCCCTCTGTATGCTAATTTAAGAAACTACCAAAAAGAGAAAATCATCCTCAAAAAATTGTATATCAATCTTACTTTGTTACTTTAATATGCATATTAAAAGCATAAAAATATGTATTAATAAAGGATGGAATTAGACAATATAAATATATTAAATATTATTCATTCTATTTTAGTGAAAGTAACATGATTGAGTATTTCCCCTTGGAAATCTTGCTTAAGCACTTTAACATACATTAATTCAACAATCCTGTTTGAAGATCAATTTATTTTGATTCAGAATTAATAATGATCACTGCTGGAAAATGCAGCTCGCATACCATAATTTATAAAATGGAAAATATATTTCAGGAATGTATGTGTCATTATCAGCAAAGCATACAAATCTATAGTGGGTATGACATTTTTCATATTTTGAACTTTTTGGTTTTTTTGTCTATGATTAATTTGCTAATATTCTCACCTATTCATGCACTGAAGGAAGATTTTGCACTAGAAATAAAACTGTCCTTTCTGAGGAGTCACATTATTTATATTGTTTGTAATTCTAGAATTTGTTGAAGTCATTTAATTTTGAGAGGATTACTTTTAGCTAAAACCAGACAATGTAATCCATAAATCCACTTAACTGGTCACAAATGCATTTTAATGCTTTTGAAAATATGGAAATAAAAATAGGGTGTTGCCCTGTATATCTGTGAATTATAAAACTTGTAATTTTCCTTGAAATTTTATTTTGAAATCCAGTTGATTTTAGAAGACATGAAAATCAACATACCTAGCAAAGTTTAGAAACAGCTAATTGTCCTATGTTATATTAAGGTGAAAATACACTTCTGAATACAATGGTCCCTTCCTTAGGGCTGTACACTTTCTTTTCTACATCTTTGTTTCATATATATTTGTATGTGAATGTATGTGGCATTTGTGTGGAATAGCATGTGTGTGAAGGTCAGAGGACAACTTTGAGAGGTGGTTCTCTCCTATCACATGCATCCCAGGGATCCAACTCAGGTGTTCAGGCTTGATGGCAGGTGCCTTTGCCTGATGAACCATGTCACTGGTTGGCCCTGTGTACCATCCTTAGAGTTCACTAATAAATGCTAAGCCTCCAGTTTTTTACTCCTTTAATAAACTCTTTCATGGATTCTGTACAGTTAAGTTGGTATTTTATTGTCATCAGGTGATGTCTTCTCTGTCTTATTTTCCAAACAGAAAATGTACAAAAACTGACAGGATCCTATGAAGATTCGGCATTGGGATATTAATTGAACTAGTGTTCAATGAAGTTTTTATTGATATTTTTGTGTGTATTTCATACAAAACATCTCAAACAATCTTATTCATCTCAATGAAGATTTTTCAAACAATGTTTTCTTACTATGAATTCAACTTTTGTCAAGATTCTTAAGAGCTAGAAAATAAAATCAAAATTATTTTTATCGATAAACAATATAAGTATTTTAAAGGCTCAATTAACAGCAATTCCATGGCAGAGCAATTCAGAAGGACTGGCAGTAAATTACACTTTTATGACCTCCACAAAATGGCAAAATCCATGAGCCCTGCTACCTCTCCCTTTGCTCTCCACCACCGTAGTCAATGACTGATGGGTCACATCACTCTGAAGACAATCAATTCTGTGAAGATGGATCCAAAATTCTCACAAGACTTTAACAACAGAGACAGTTAAAACAATCCATATGTGCTTATACGCTTCTCAGAAAAACCGAAACCGGAAAGAGAACTTTAAAACAAAAGGGTTTAAATGCAGCAAATCCCAATCACTCAAATTATAAAGGGATGGAAGTACATGAAAGCAAGTCACATAGATCATAAGTTTTATGATGTTCAATAATGTTCTCTAAGCTTTCTAGATATCCATTTATAAAGAGACAGTGGAATAGGTCCAGGCTTTTCAGCTTCTAAATAGAATTTTTAATTTACGTATAAGGTTACAGATAGTTAAGGACTACTGTAGGGGACATTTAGATACATGAGCACAGTCTGTTATGTTTAAATGAGGATAAACACACCTGAATCCTCAAACGTTTATCATTTCTTTATAGTGAAATGTTCAAGATAATTTTAACTTTTTAAAATTATAGCACAATATCCTTATCTATAGCCACACTAGCCTGTTCATTACAACATTGTATTTCTACATAATTACAACTTAGTAGCAATCAATTCACATTTCCCTTATTTTCCCTCCTCACGTTTACAATTTACATGAATCTGAGTGAAATGTTGTAAGGTCTAGATGAAAATGTGTGAGTATTTTTTGGAATGGATAGAAATTTCTGTATTTTTATAGTCATTTTTATCAAGAACTTTTGAGATACTGCATATGTTTGTTTAAATTTTATTTATTTTTTTGTGCTGGGAAATCAACATAGGGCAGCATGCATGGTAAGTAAATTACTGTACCACTGAGACAAATCCTAATTTTTTTTCTATTAAAGAATTTTTCTGGAGAAATCATACTAAAAACCTAATCATCTTGCTTTTACAGGTATTATTACAAGATGCTATTTTATTTTACAATGTCTGTCAACTTCCTGTTTTTGTCATGCGAATTCTGGCTCCTAATTAAGGCTCTCCTGCTCCTCTAGAACTCTCTGTACTGCTTCATGGTCTCACTATGAGCAAAACTAAATCTCCCTCTTTAGATGCACTTTATGCCCTTGTCTATCTCCGTAATGTATCATCCCCTGCTGTGTAGGCACTCCAGAACAGAGGAAACATCAACTATAACATCCTGCTTTATTTAAATTGTTGATATTTTCTTCATTGTGAATTTTACATTAATTTCTATATTTAAAATTATTATAGGAAATCTGAGTCATCTTAATGTCACACACACATGGATATCCTCTTCAACTTTAAGCCTGGGAAATGCCTCATCATCTTACCTAGTTCTGGAATTACTTCTTAGGTCATGTACTTTTGATCTCTTTTTGGGCCTATCATAAAGCAGTGGCCAAATGTTTCCTCCATGAGTCAACCAACAGAAGATTAGCATTTTATAAACACACAGAGAATATTGGACAATCAGCATACATATTTACCTTTAGACATTTCAAGATGTTTTCAAAATTTGATTCTGAATGAGTTCATTTGGTTTCATATTAAATTTTAAATATAGGAAATATTAATTCTTGGTTTTAAGAGAAAAGATTAATTCTAATATTCATTTAATTCAATTTGTGGCAAAATCACATTCAAAACTACCTAGAAATCACTTGTTAGAGAAAATTGTGAACTTTTCCCTAATTGATCTCTCACAGTCTACATTTTTATAGGTTTTGTTACACTTTTGTCTTGTTTATTGAGTTTATTTTAAATGAGCTTCTGCCAAATATCATTAGAGTTTTATCTACATCTTAATAAGGTGTGCATCAGGGCCAATGTGTTGGTCACAGACTGGATAGGGGAATGGAAGAGAGATCAGCAGAGGTTATGGGCTAATGGCAGGGTTGTGTCCAGTGAACAAGAAAGAAATGAATTAAATTGGATTGTAAAAATGAGGGGACCAGTGGCTTAAACTGTAATAAGGCAGGTGTGTTTGTAATTAGCATTTTCAGTTTTATTATTCTAGGTTCTCAATATAAGAGGCTTAATCTTCAATTTGGAAGATCTCTGTGCTTTAGCACATAACTGACAGAATAAGTTGCATAAATTTTGTACTTATTAACACAAATAATAATAGTTGGAGATTTCTATGTCAAAATCAGATTGGTAAACATTGGACTAATTAAGTCTCTGTTGGTCTAATTTCCTGTTACAGCTTAAAGGGTGATGAAGTTAATCTTCATCTGCTGTTTGCTGTATTCACTTCAAAAGTAGAGATTTTACTAGTCCAGTGCTTCTCCACAGCGTATGCACCTAAAATTGAACTGCAGTAAGTATTATAGACTAAATCTTGCATTTCAGAAATAAGCAATGACAATACCCCTGTGTACTCTCCTACTTCTTGATGTTTCTTTTCTATATGTATACAATTTATTTATTTATTTATTTACTTACTTATTTATTTATTTATTTATTTTTAGACAGGTTCTCCCTGTAGCCTCCACTAGCCAGGAACTCACTATGTAAACCAGACTGTATTCAAGCACAGAGGGAGGCATCTGCCTGGAATTGAAGGTGTGCATCACCCTAGGGATGCATGTGATTTTTAAAAGAATTATTTATTTATTCTTTTTTTTTTTACATATTTCTTTATGTGTATGTGTGTCTGTGTGAGAATATATGTGTTTGTGCAGCCATGTGTGCCTGTGCGCGTGCATTGATTTTCTTCCCACATCACTCTCAGATTACTTAAAAACATATGCAGTGGTGCAGGAGAGATGGCTCAGCAGTTAGAGCACCAGCTGCTCTTGGAGAGGATCTGGGTGGGGACAGAGGTATAAAGATGATTAAGATTGTTTGAGGTGTTCCATATGAAATACACAAAAATTTAATAAAAAGAAATTTAAAAATAATAATATAGTAATAAGAAACATAGAAAAGAACTTCTTAACACTTTGATGTTTGATGGGGCAATCATGTTTAGCAATGTGAAACAGTGACAATACTGGGATAGAATTACTAGATATTTGTATCTACGGATCAATCAACAAGTCTCCATAGAAATAGGTGATGTATTTTGACCACTAATGTTGATATAGTTGCAAATTGTTTTTTCTATTATTTTTTTTTTAATTTGGAAAGACATCTCATCACACTCTGTACTCACAACAGCTTTTCAGTTTCTGTTTTTGATAATCTCTCTTGGTCTGCAACGAGCCTCAACATGGATATCACAACTAAGGAGGTGCTAGGTGAGAGATATTATCAACAACTCTAGACAGATATGGCAGCAGAAATACTATAATCAGGGGGAGGGGAAAATTTAGTGAAACAACTGGGAAAACCCTCAAAGGAGTTCTCATGAAAAATTTGTATATTTTGTTTTTAACATCTGGCTGATAATTCTTGTATTTTAACATGGGATAGGCAGCCTAAAACTGATGAGCTAAGTTGAGTCTGCCTATCAGCTAAGCAGGAATCATAAAATAAGAAGCCACAGAGCTTTCAAGCTCTTCCAATTTGGGTGATTAGGTATCCAGTGGTGATTGTTAGAGTTTCTTTGTATTGCTGTGATAAAAACACTTACCAAACCAACTTGGGGAGGAAAAGATTTATTTGGCTTATAGTATAGTCCATCATCAAGGGAAGTCAATCAGGAACTCAGGACAGGAACCTGGAGCACAGACCATGGAGTTACACTGCATACTGGATTGCCCCCCTGGCCTGTGGTCAGTCTGCTTTCATAAATAGCACATGAGCATCTACCCAGGGGTGGCACCACCCACAGTGGGATGAACTCTCAACATCACTCAACAGTCAAGAAAATGCCACATAGACATGGTTACAGGCCATTCCAATAGAGGGAATTCTTCAACTGAAGTTCCACCCACCCGAGTGTGTCAAGTTGACAACTGAAACTGTCCAGCACAATTGATCCCTTGTCAACTTGACACACAAACATATCACTATTAATCCACAACTGTTTCATTCCTTAAACCCAAGATCTTATATGAATATTCACATTACAACATAAAACAGTAAAACATCAAAAATTCAATAGTCTTTAAATATTCAGACACTTTGGAGCTGGTGAAATACTCCAGTGGTTAAGAGCATTGACCACTCTTGCAGAAGACCAAAATTTGATTCCCAGCACCTACATGGTGGTTAACAACCATCTATAACTCTGGTTCAAGGTGAATTCGACATCCTCTTCTGAGCTCTGCAGGCATTGCATGATTCGGGTGCACTTACATACAGGCGATACACGCATACACATAAAAAGGAAAATAATAAAAATAAATTATCTTAAAAATTAAAACACTTTAAAAGTTCAAAGTCTATTTTAAAAATTCTCCTGTGGGCTCCTCTAAAATCCAAAATAGTTACATACTGTCTTATTTTGTAAAAGAAGAATTGAGACCAATTCTCAATGATGGACATTTGAGATTCACTCAAGATCTTCTGGGCTCCAAAAGGCTTGGGCAGCTTCATTTCTCTGGCTCTGTCATCCACAGCACACACAACTTGTCTTGTAATCTCAGACCAGTTCCAGTCCACACATGCCACTGCCTATGATGACTGTTCCAAGCTTCTGGCATCTCCAATATGATAGGATCTCCACTGCAACTGAGCCTTCACTTTCACTGAGGGCGTCTTTGGGGCTCACACAGTGCCAAGCCTCAGATCTTCTTCATGACCCCTTCATGCCTTCAAAACCAGTACCATGTAGGAGACTCTTGCACATTGCTATGTCCTGCTTCTACTTTGAGATAGAGTCCTGGGTGCCCTCTAGACGCCAGCTTCTGTGTGCTATCCCTGAGAAAATGCTTCTAAGATTTCATCTCTATGATGCCAGTCTCTTGTTACTCCCCCTTGATATTCAGTCCTAGTTAACCAGCATCAATTGTCCTGTAAAACACAAAAGCTTTCACTTCTAAAAATTGTTAATTCCACAAAAACATCCCTGATAGAGTTGTTGCTTCCCTTTAAAGCTTCACAAGCCAAGCCTTCATTGTTTACACCTCTTTCAGCATAACTATTTCAAGTTCTACGGCAACAGCTCACTAATCTCTGAGCACTCAATGGTTTTTCCAGCCCAAAATTTCAAATGCTTCCAAAATCCTCCCGAAACAACATGGTTAGGTTTGTCTCATGGTAATACTCCACAATCCTGGTACCAACTTCTGTCCTAGATTATTTCTATTGTTGTGATAAAATCCCTGGGGGAAAGGATTTATTTGGTTTATGGCTCACAGTCCCTCATCAAGGGAATCCAAGGCAGGAACTCAGAGCAGGGACCTGGAACACAGACCATGAAGGTATGATACTTAGTGGCTTGTTCCTTTGCTCAACCTGTTTCCTTTTTAAAAATATTTCATTTATTATTTTTATATTATGTATATGTGTGTATTGCCTGCATGTAGTTAAGTGCATCTGTGTTGTGCAATGCCCACGGGGAACAGAAGAGACTGTCGGATTCCCTGGAACGAAAGTTAAGTTACAGACAGTTCTTAGCTGCCATGTGGATGCTGGGATTTGAAACCAGGTCTTGTGCAAAAACAGTCAGTGTTCTTCATTGCTGAACTATCTCTCCAGCCCCTCAACACGCTTTCTTATATAACATAAGACCACCTATTCAGGGATGGCACCATCCACAGTGGGCTTATCACTTCTGTACCACTGAACAATTAAGAAAAAGCCCCACAGACATGGCCATAGGTCAATCCAATGGAGAAAATTCTTTAAATGAGGCTCCTTCCATTCAGGTTTTTCAAGTTGACAACTGAAGCTATACAAGTACAGTGATTTTGCTGGCAAATCATAAACTTAGAATAAAAATGCCATGTCTGGAATCTGAATATATTTTGCTATTTGCTATAGTTAGAAAATAAGCAAAGCGATACATACTTATTTTCATACAAAATCACATGCATACAAGTAGTAGTGATCCCAAAGGATTATAGAAATCAGTATTTTCAGTTCCTGTATTTATCATTAAGAGGTTATTTTGTTCTGCTTTCTACTGTATATTATATTTATGATATCCTCTACTCAGTATTGTATATAAAGTCAAAATGATGTCTTGAGTTTAAAATCTTTTGCATTTCAGTGCTAATTAAGGTAACTGATTAAATGAATAAATTTATGGCACACATCCGACATTGTATCACTTCCAAAACACATGGAATTCAAGCTCAGAACGACCTTGTCTGAGCCCTAATATCATATTTCATGAATAAAGAAAGATGTTTTATCCTTGCTAGATTCAGGAAGTCCTCACAAACTTGGTGATATTCCAGACTTTATTAAGACCTGAGAAATCATTAAATTGAATAGTTAATAAAAGACAAAATATATTTCTGATGAATCCAAGGATATATATAATAAATTTTTAAACACATTGTTTCTGTTGCTTTTTTAATTCAAATCTTTGTTATTATCTATCACAGATAAGAGAGACCTAGAAAACAGGTGAAATGTACCAATGGATTTGTGCACTCTATTTTGATCAAAACATTGAATTTCACTCTGAAGCAGTACATGATGCTACATTTCTAAAGTTCAGATTACTTTTCCTTGTGCTGAGCTGAGCTTTCTTGATGCATTATTGTTGCTAGTTAAGAAGTACAAAGAAAACAAAGAAAATAAATCATGTTTTTATTTAAACCCCAAAAGGTGCTTGTGACTGAGAGCTAAATAAATCCACTGTGCAAAATAACTAGCATGTTAAAATAAAAAACCCAAATGTTGTTCACCTGCCCTGCTGTCACTAATGAGTCATTAACATTGAAAGAACTAATAACAAAATAGGAATATCTTCAGTACTGAAACGTGATCTGTATGGAGGAACTGAATACCTACAATTACAAGACTATGGCAGAGAGACAAGGTAGGGCTTCATAATCATCAGAAGAGGCATGTCAAGGTGAGGAAACGGAAGATAATAAAAAGGGATTTTCAATCCTAGTGATGCAACAAGCATACTTATGACATCAAAGCCAAGCAGCATGGGTTTTAATCATGACATATTCATTTATATCAACGGAGGGCAAGAAAAAGCCCCTCACTTTCTCATCTTTAAGGTACAGTCTGTGTAAAGCATAGTTAGATTGAGCACAGAGGTTTACATTTACTTCCAACTTGACTCTCAAGATATTAAAATAGTGGTGGTGTTTATTGTGATGCTCCTAAATTGTGTTGCCTCTGAGCCATGTTTGAGTATACTAGTGAGGTTTTAAATCTTCAGAAAATTAATATTAACTACTTAGGTATAAATTCTAACTTGCCCAATAAGCTTTTTTCACCAACTTGGATCTTTCTAAAGCTATCTGTTATACAACGTTTTAATACCATGAGACAGAAATGGACTCGATGACCAAGACTGAAACATTTGAAAAGATATCATCTCTGTTTCCTAAGACGTGTGAACTATCTGAGTAGGATCCAATATAAGTATTTTGGCTTGAATGTTAATTGTCCACAACAGGTTCATATGTTTGAACACCTGGTCTTGAGTTAGTGGTATAGCATGGGAAGGTTATGGTTTCTGTAGGAGTTGTAGCCTTACTGGAAGTATGTCACTAGGAATAGGCTCTGAAATTTAATAGTTTGGGCCTAATTCCAAAGATTTCTTTCTCTGCTTCCCAAGTGGTAGGGCAGCCTCATGCTCTTGCTGCATGCCTTTCCTGACATGATGGAGTACACCTCTCTAGAACCATAAGCCAAAATAAAACCTTCTTCCCTTAAGCTACCTTTGTCAGAATATTTCATCACAGCTGCACAGGAGCTACTACAATAGGATACGATTATCTTTGGATACAGAGATCAAAATTCAGTGAAATAGTATAAAACTCCTCTCTTTATTTTTCTTTTCCATTTGAGTCAATTTTTTTATTCTACTTCATTTGGCTTGTAACTTACCTGATGGCTATAATAGTTCTTTGAAATGTGGTTATATTGTCCAACCCTATTGAAATATCAATAAATTCGACATTCACTTTGTACCCAATACATAATCACAACCTCCTCACCAAAGAACAAGTATATAATTTTATTTTCTATAAATAATTGTGTAATACATACCAAATTCAGTTGCATAAAGACCCAAATAAAGAATGTGTGAGGAATTCAAATGTTGCTACTTCACTACTCAGCAGTAAGAAAAGATGAAATGGTGAAATTTGCAGGTAAATGGATGGAATTATAAACTGTTATACTAATTGAAGTAACAAAAACCCAGAAAAGCAAGCAATGTATGTTCTCCCTCATTTGTAGATCATGGAATCAACCCCGTATATTGAGTATACACACTGATTTAACAGCAGGAGCCAGGAAAATGGAAAGGAAAGATGGAGATAAAGCAAAGGGAAGAGCCCTAAAGAGAGGGATAGTAGGGAACATATTTTACCAAGCTGGAGGTGGGGAAGTGAGAATATTTAGCTGAGAGGGGAGGAGGGAGGCACGTTCAGGGGACCATGGGGATGAGGGGGTGGGAACTCAGGAAAGTGGGGATTGTGGGAGGCAGGTGTTATGGGGGAGGGTTTAGAAAATGCCGGTGCTTGGACTGAGACAGGAGGAGGGAGGTTGCACAGGGAGAGAGAGGAAAGATGAATGAAGCTTGAGTGGCATGGGAGGCCAGAAGGAAATGTGTTCGCTCAGGAACACCCTGAGAAATACACATATGGTGGCTGAACATTAGTGCATGTGTATATCTGGGAGCTGTGTGGCAAGGAGCACAGTGGCAATTAGGAGAGACTTCCCTTCTAGTAGTTGGTCATGAAACTGGGAGAAAGAGGGTCCCCTAGAGGTTTCTTAGTCTCATTCATAAAAAAATTTAAGAATGGACCCAAATGGAAGCTTTTACAATTTTATTAGAATCTTAAAGAAAAATCCTCAGAGCAGGAGAGCTGGTAATTTTGGCAACTGCCCTGAGGAGATGAATAGTGGGAAGAAGGAAAGAAAGCCATGGAAGCCATGCAGGTTTAGAGCCTGCACAGAGGTCAGACATGTGACTGACTTGCAGCCACATGGCTGGGAGCAAGAAGCTTTAGAGAAAAAGTGAAGAAATACAAGATGATAGGGGCAGCCCAAAGCCTTAAAGAAAGCCTGTTTAGTAAGAAAAGCATGAAGAAGGAGAAATTACGCTTTCCTGAAGAGTTATGGAGACCTACATGGCTGTGGCTGGTCTGAAAGTTCTCCAGGGACCTGAGCTAGTTCCAGGCAGAAATATTCACTACCTTATTAACACACAAGGTATTCTGCCCATCTATTTAGCATAACTTAAGGTGACCCTGCCTTCCTGGGAGTGGTTCTATCACCAGGTAATTGACCAGTGGGACTGGAAAAGTAGGATCCTCCAACAGACAGAATTTTTTAGTCTGGACTAGTTCGATTCATGGGGCTTCCTGATACTCTAACAGTCAATGTAGTCCAAAAGACTCCTAAAATAACACAAACTATTTCAGGAACCCTTAATGAGCTCCCAAAACTTGAAGTAAGAGCCTACTGCTGAAGACAGGACATGCTTGAGACACAGAACTTGGAGCACTGGAACTGGAACTGACAAGGAAGCCTTCTCTCTGAAGACTAGCTCTCATAGTTCTAAAGGATACTATTCAAGCTGCTAAGGGAGAATCAGTCAACGGACCAACCCAGCCCTAAAGCCTAATAACCATAACGACAGGCACATTAAACTACATCTATTGGTGCAGTAGTGGCACTGTTATCTGGGGGGCATTAACAGATATCTAACTGGACTTAAAGCCCCCTCAATGGGAAGGACTGCAATTATAGTCAAATATACATGGCTGGAGAGGTCATGGGGGTGGCATTGCGATTATAGTCAGATATACATGGCTGGAGAGGCCATAGAGCCTAGAGAAAACACTGTGTCTTTCATAGCTCTAGACAAATGAAATTTCTTACCATATGCTAAATATGGATCCCTATATTTGCAGGCAAGCATTCCATACATCACTCATCAAAGAAGCTTCTGTTTGCAACAAATGGATGCTGTTACAGAGTTCCACAACTAGTCACACACAAAGAACATATGTCCGAGTGATGCTCAGTCCTAGATGGTGTATCTACAGTGGAACATTTACACCTAAGGCTCATGGAACATAGTGGACAGGGAGTGGAGGTAATATTAGTTCATCCCTCAGCTTACCCCACCAAAGCTTCCTTATACAACTAAGTGTGATGCACACAGAAGGCCACAACTGACTAACTTTTAGATAATAAGAGACTGCAGAGTGTGCATGCCAAGATAGGACTCCTATATAAAACCTTACCCACCCATGTCTCCAGGAACATTACGGAATAGAAGACAGAAAGATTGTAAGAGCCAGGATTGATTCATGAACATAAGGAAACAGAGACTTTCAGGTCACTGGGAGCTTGCTCATGTAACTTGCGGCAATTGTGGCATTATGGACAAGGCCATGCCAACTCAATCAGACAAGGGCACAGCATGGAGTGGGGAAAATGGGCAGCAGGCTGGCCCTATCCTGGGAACTGCTAGTGACTAATTCCTGCTGGTTGAGGGAGAGAAGATCTTCCTTAATATCTCTAGATAGGCTGACTAAACTCCAGTGGATTAACATGCACCAAAGGACATCTGGGTGGAAATCCTTTACCGAATAGGACTTAACATACTTGACAGAATGTGTGAGGTCCAGTGTGTGTGTGGGGGGGAGGGGATGCATCAGTGGGGTATGGGGCCTAAATTTGATTAAGAACAATTGTATGAATGCACAAAAATTTTTGAATGGAATGCACAAAAAGTTATTTAAAATATTTTTAATCCAAAACCAAAACAAAACAGACAAAAAACGACAAAGAACAGTTGCTACTCACTTTGGCCATCTAACATTCTTACAGATACTTGTTTTATGTAAGAAAGCACTCCAAACTACAATGAATTTAAAAGGCAATATTTGTTCTTCTTACAAACAGACATTTGGACTATTTCACTCATTTTTTAATCAGCAGGAGTTACTGAAAGGTTGGGCTCTAGTATCTTCTTCCAACTTGTCCTCTTACTTATGATGTGTACAGTAGGATGACTGACATAGTTGGGTGATGAAATAACACAGAGTGCAGCACATGAGAAGCGATATTGTCAATGAAATCAACTTTTTAATTTTCTGAATAAAGAGAAATCACAAAATGAAAGTAGATATACCTCCAGATATGTCACGGTATTGGACTCTAAAACAGAAAATCCTAGAGGCCACTACTTAATTATTGAACCCATACACCTCTTTCAATATAGGTATGGTAGATGAAAAAATTAATGATGATTAAAAATAAAATGATAAATCCACAGTTATAAAGATATGGTAAGAAAATATAATAAACAAAATGAGGATAACTATTATGTGCTGGAATGTTTGCCATAGGATTCAGAAGGAAACATTAAAAAATTTCCCAAATTTATAAATTTCTTAGAGAAAGTAAAACTGTATTAGGTATAAAAATATATTAAAATTGGTGAAGTATAGAATGTAAGATGAATACATTAAATGAAAAAAAATTCAGCACAAACATTGATGCCACTTTTAGTGAAAAAACAGGTGCAAGAAATACTGTTCAAGATCTACATGAAGCAAAAATATAATACAAAAGTAAATTGAAATTATTACAAAGATAATGCTGAAGAAATAAATGAGAAAATGAAATCTATAAAAGATAGATGAAGAAGTAGGCCATGTGCTAAACTGATCCTGATAAAGTAGGAAACAAATAGACACAGTAAATTCAGGATATTACTATCTATGTATCTATATATATTTTGAAGTATAAAGGAACTATAACTTTTATTAAAACATAGTATGCTTAAAGGCCAAAAACAATGTATTAATTACTAATAAGATACACTGTAGTGATTTTTTCACTTTAAAAATAAACAAATAAAATTGAAGAAACATTGAGAAAGAAAAAAAAACAAAACTGGTGTCACCCAAAGTAGGAAAAGCATCACAGTGGTATCAGTATCCCACTGTGTGTTTCCACACTGAATCATCTCTCCAAAACAACAAACCTTTAATTTAAAAGAGTCCTGTGCTTTTCTGCATCCCAGTTAAATATAACAGTGTGTTTTTGAACATTACTGCAAGGATAGCACATACAGAGAATCAAAAATGCTCTATCTAAACAAACTGGCAAGAATAAACAGGTTCAAGTAAACTACACAGAAAGTTTAGAAGAACAGAAGATTTGACAGAGATGCAGAAGACTGAGTGTATTCATCTTAACACCAAATTAAAGTCACATAACACATTAAATAATTTCTCTTGAAATCCTTGAAATCCAGAAGTCTCAGGACAGGCAACCATAAACCTGAAGAGAGTCAAAGCTCTCAAAGGAGATACAAGAGGAGTGTAGTTGTAGCCCTGGAGCATGACGAAGAGACAGGATGAGACTGCATGAGAAATGGTAAGAAAAACTAGGGAAATATTTTATTCTTTTAACGTCTTCTTTACAGAGCTAGAGATCAGGTCAGGCTAATACGAGAAGCTAGAGACCCTGGGAGTCACAGACCCAAGAAGACCGAGCCACCTATTTGCAAATGCTTCTCCCTGAATGTCATCAGTGCTCTAGAGAAGGCCAGGAGTAATGAAGAAGACAAGTAGATGAAGCAGTTTTTTTTTTTTTTTCCCAGGAAAGAGTGAACCAATCAAAGGTTTAGGGAAGAAAGAAAACAACAAAATAAAAACAAACTTCCACCATGGGAGAAATGTCTTAAGCCCCAAACCTAGAGAATCCTTGCCTGTGACACTGGTAAGATCCCTGGAAAACATCACCGTGAGAATGAGAGATCCCGTGAACTCAGGAGGAACCAAAGCAACAGAGAGTCATTTCATATACTGTAAAGAAATCTGCTGATTCTTTTATTTCCAGTCCAAATATTCCCATTTTGATTCCCCTCCATCTTATTACTACAATGTCCATCCATTCATTCACTCATTCACCAAATATTTACAAATCTGCTATATGTCATTAGAAATCCATTCCCTTCTAGTACATGCATTATATTTGCAAACACACAAAAAATAGCCAAATAAGTATAAAATGAACAATATTAAGCACAGAAACATTGTAAGATACTGGAGAGGCAGAGAGAACAAATTTAGAAAAGGTATCCAAGAAGGCCTTGCTGATAAATACCTATGAAGCTGAGATCTAAAGCCAAGAGTAAGGGAAGAAACTAGTGAAGGAAACCCATTCCTGAGAAAGGGAAGAGTGAGAGTTTCTCTCTTGCAGGCATACATGATGCCTTGATAGAAGACAAAACAAAACAGCATGGCAAGACCATATTAGCAAAGAGTGACACAATGTTTCTTTTTTCACGTTCTATTGTATGACATTACATGTATGCCTTACATTCAGTCCTGCTCTCGCTTGCCTATACATAGGAAATATACCATGTATTGAAATCCAGCTATGCAGCCATCTTACACTGAAAGACAGCATTTGCTAAAGTAGAAGACAAAGTGAAGATCAATTCCAGCCTTTATTTAAAAAAAAAAAAAAGAAAGAAAAGAAAAGGCTTCCCATACTTCTCCTTAAACAAAGCAATTATTAGCTGTTTATTCTTTGTCCTAGGACCACTCCTAAAGCCAGTTTTGGTTCACTAAAAATATCTGCCCACACTGTGGTAATGTGACTTAGCCGAGCCACATGATCTGATTAGTTTGCATGATAATTCTATCTAATCTTGGAATAATTCATAAAACAAGGGCTAAAAGTAGATGACTATAAAACCTAACTCTCTCTTCTTATTCTGGTTACCCAGTTTAGAACACACCATGATTCTCTAAAATGGATCTACACCTCAGAAATTTTAGCAGATTGAACATTTGTTAAACCAATGATAATTTCCTTCCTAATTTCTACTGCTAATAGTAAACAGTTGGCCAAATAACCCAGTGTCTTGTGTTTCAATATAGGTGAAAGAGACAAACATTATAATCATATCACCATTAATCAATGTCTTCATCTTTTACTACTGGACTAGTACCAGGAAAACCTGATACTTTATTGTGCCAATTGTCCATCATTTATGGGCTCAGCGAATATGCCTTAAAAATATGCCTTTTAATCTAGGTACAATCATTTCTAGGAATTGCACCCTTTAGTCTTTTGCCCCCTCCGTAAAGTAAGAATTTACATTTTGTACTAGAAAGAAAGAGAAGGTAGCTCAGAGAAAAAGAACAGCATGTTTCATCCATTCATATCTGATGCTTTCCAGATTGAGAATTCTGAATGAATATTACAAAGCAGAGGTCATATAGTTTATCTTTGGTATCAGAAACCATTTTAACCATTTTAGGATTCTAATTAGATGAAAATGAAATATGGTTTCTTAAATTAAATTGTGAAACCACTTCAGTTTAAAATTTCCTTCCTGTTAAATTACAAAAGCAAAGCAAAAACCATACACACTGTGTTAATACTGATACTTCTTTTTTCTATTAGGTTCCAAACAACTGCTGATTAAAAGGATGAAATCTCATCGTAAGAGGGAAATTTAATGAGTTCTCATGAACAATTAAAAAGGTTATTTGCATATTTTTAGCCTATTGGAGGGGAAAAATACCAAGCAGGGTAAGATATGGCAATAATCTCATGCTGGGAAGGAGCTGAGAGGGAGATATTAAATGTTTTTCTTGTTCCACCCGAAGCCATGGATAGCATTTCATGAGGCTTATTAACATGCACATCAGAGTGACCTGGTTTACCAGTCCTCTGCACTTGGGCAGGTGTTTATTACAGGTGCTCCGTCACTGGTATTTTTATTCCTCTAAGAAAATACAGCAATACCGAGAAGACCTATGTCTGATTATCTTCACAGCTGCATATATCACAGCTATGAGAAGGATTTAAACCCAAACTTAGCTTAAGAAGAAGGTCACAGCTTTCTTTGGCATCGCTTCTAAAATATCTACTCTGTCATCTATTGTATGGTACACTGGATTTATCAAAAATATGTCCCTGAAGTCAAGCAAAAGATTTTTAAAAAAGCTAGAAAAATATTGCTTTTAGATTAAGAAATGATATCATTTACTGCCAAATGATTTAAAGTATTTTGTTTTTGCCCATCTACCCATTGATTACAAGGGGATTTACTAACTTATACATTATAGGGATGTTGTAATGATCAATTAAAAAATATTTTTCCGCTCCTGCTATCAGGCCTCTCTTGGGGTAAGACTATCGCAGCCCTCCCCGCCTTGACTCCCCCAGCCGCGCTCACCCTTGCATCTCCCCTGCTATTCTCTACTCCTAGTTTGGGCCCTGTGCCATTCCTAGTCTTGGGGCCCCAGATACCTGGGGAGCCAGTGTTGCTTCCAGATCCTTTTCATCCGGACTGGCTTGGTGCCTTCCTTGGGCCCCAGGAGCACTGCTTCTGGGCCTGGCCCCGCCCTCACCTCGCTCTGCTTCCCTGGACCTGCACCACCGTCTAACTCTCCTAGCCTGCTCTCCTATCCTCAGGCCTCTAGGGGTGGGTCTATCGTGCAGCCCTCCCTGCCTTGACTCACCGGGCCTCATTCGCCCTTCCATCTCCCTGGCTGTTCTCTGCTCCTGGTTTGGGCCCTGCGCCATTCCTGGTCTTGGGTCCCCAGACACCTGGGGAACCGGTGCTGCTTCCTGATTCTTTTCGCCCAGGCCACCTTGGTGCCTTCCTTGGGCTCCAGGAGCACTGCTTCTGGACCTGGCCACGCCCTCACCATTCTCTGCTTCCCGGGACCTGCACCACCTGCTAACTCTCCTAGCCTGCTCTCCTACCCTCAGGCCTCTCTTGGGGTAAGTCTATCACAGAGCCCTCCATGCCTTGACTCCCCCAGCCTCATTCAACCTTCCAC
>NW_008343717.1:432926-433523 GCF_000622305.1 Nannospalax galili | reverse complement strand
CCAGTGAGCCCAACTTCATAAAAACAGTACTACAGGACTATAAGACCCAGATTAATCCCAACTCATTAGTAGTAGGGGACTTCAATACCCCACTATCTCCATTAGATAGGTCAACAGGCCAGAGACTTAACAGAGAGACATCTGAATTAAACAAAACCATATATCAAATGGACTTAACAGATATCTACCGAGTATTCCACCCAAACACCAAAGGACATACTTTCCACTCAGCACCCCCTGGAACTTTCTCCAAAATTGACCATTTACTGGGGCACAAAACAAAGCTGAGCAAATACAAAAAGACTGAAATAATTCCATGTGTTCTATCAGACCACAGTGCAATAAAGCTTACAATCAACACCCGAAGAAGCCAAAATCATCACACGAACACATGGAGATTAAACAACACACTCCTGAATGATGAATGGGTCAAAAGAGAAATTAAGAAAGAAATAAAAGTATTCCTGGAATTAAATGAAAAGGACAATACAACACAACAAAACCTCTGGGACACGCTGAAAGCCGTTCTTAGAGGGAAGTTTACAGCTCTAAGTGCCTACATCAAAAAATCAGAAAGAACACAAATAAATGACTTAA
>NW_008343717.1:421561-429310 GCF_000622305.1 Nannospalax galili | reverse complement strand
CATCTGTAAACCTAAAAATGTACAGCCAATTTTGAAAGAGATGTACCCTAGCTCAGAAAAATGTTATTGAATAGGTTAATGCTGTTGTAATGAAATGCTTCTTCTAATTAAAAATTTTTTTTCCAGTATTTCTCTATAGAAAATATTCATTGGTGGTAGTTAGGGACATGAAGCATTTAAACAAAAATAATCATCCATTAGCAATTAGACAGCACCTCATTACTGGGGATAACACTCAAGATAGGATCTAAAGTGCAATACACTTAATGGAGTCATATTTGATTCTGAAACCAGTGGATGGATTGATTGAAGCAGTATCACCGATGCTTGCCTCTTAAAGGAACCTTAACACTGGAATATACTTCTCCCCAGAGACATCAAACTGGCATTGTGGGCAGACACCCTGTAGCATATGCTTTTGCTGCCCAACACCTAATGTTTTCTGTTTTTATTTAATCTGCACTGTAGGGTCATGCAGACTAGCAATGTCATAGCTCTCTAGAAAGCAGTGTCTGTTTTTCTGCCTATAGAGTTTCCAGGAGCCACAGCAGTTTTCTCAGAAAGTGCAAGCACCACCTTTAAGCACAAGAGACAGACGATGGATGGTAGAGTCAATGACTTAGGAAATTTCCAAGGTGTAGGAAGAGAAGCCATAGCCACTTGCTTTTAGATGAAAATACTAGAAGAAATTTTTTATGATTTTCAGAGGTTTCATCTGAACTGAGAGCATCAGTGCCTGCAGCTGGGAACTCAAAAACATACGATGAGCTTTTTCTCCTTTTTTTGTCTCTATCCCCTGCCTAGTTTGGGCTCCATAAAATGATCCTACAAGGAAATTGCATATATTTTGTTGCTTGTTAAGGGAGCGCCAAGAAAGGCACTCTAAAACTTGAGAGGATATTATTAATTGTGATACAGATATGCTTACTGGAAAGAAACAAGTCCTGTAATTATGTGTTTTAATTCAAATAGAAAGCACATTTATATTAATAAGTCTTTCATTTAGAAGGGAAATAGCTATATGGTAGGAGAGATGAAAGGTTAACTATTAGGAAAGCATTTTAGAAACAAGAGTATACAGTTCAATTACATGTCATTAGTGCCTTGTATTCATTTTTCTTGGTCTTGAATGAATAAAGGCAATAAACTTTTTATTAGATATTTAAACGCAGATGAGAATCTTGCTTGAATAATTTTTAAATGGTTTTTCATACAATGCATTTCATGTTAGTTGTATATTTTAAGGTGAGATAAAGTTAATGACCTAACAGTTATACTATTAATGTGTGACACCTCCCATAATGAAAATATTTCAAGATATACAGAATATAGGAAATAATATAATACCCTCCCATATAATCATTAATCAAATTTCAATGATTATCAATACCTTGTCAATTTTGTTTTATCTATTCTCTCGTTTTTTTTTTCTGAACTAGTTTTAAGGCACATCTGAGACATCATTACTCTCATAAAGAGTTCGGTATGCATCTCTGGCAAATAAGGAAATTAATTTATACAATCAGAATCCCATTAGCACAATTTAAAAATTTACATTATTTAATTCATCTAGTATCCATTCCACATTAAACATTCTCTACTCATTTGAAAAATGTCTTTGAATCAAGATATCTTAAATTTCTTTTGATTTTTTAATAGCTTCTCTGCCACCTTGTATATCCAAATTGTTGAGCCTTAATTAAAACAATCACAATGGCTGTGAATTTATATGTGCAGTAGTCTTGTCATGTCTGTAGACATTGCTCCACTCTGGCCCTCCCTGATTTATGGCATAGTTTTTCTGATCTCTCTTCTGTCACAGTTCTTGAATCTTGGGGAAGCATGTAATGGAGTTGCCCCACTTGTGGCTGAGCATGCTATAGTTACTTGCTCTCTGTCCTGTGACCAGTTGTGAGTTTCCATATTGTTTACCACCCACTGCACAAAAAAAAATTTCTGATGAGGTCTGAGAACTTCACTGGTCTGCTTTGAAGGGCTTTTTAAATTTCATATCTTACATTTTATGCTCAGATTATTATATTGGAATTCTATTTCTTTACAAGCCAAGAAAATCATGACAAAGACTAGAAATATCAAGAAATATCAAAAACATGATTTTCCTATCAATACCAGACAAGCACTTGTAGACAGAACATTGAATTGTGTAGCACACATGATTTCAGTGGAGAATAACATGAACAGAGCTTCTAGATTAACAGAAACAAAGCATTTGGTTAGCAACGTCATTTAGAGAAAATTTCCATTAGTTGTCAATTCAGATAAGTGTTTAGTTTGTAGAAAATTTATCTTACAGACAATGTATTGGATGACGTTAATAATTGCTTGAGATTGTCATAAATATTTGGTATGAATTTTTTACTTAAAATATGCACATTATCAGTCATCACTTGGATCAAGCTGCTCTTTTTCAAAAGCACACGACCAGATAAATCTTGCTGGTACTAAATATTATCTTGATTATCAAACAATCCAATCCACAGTGTGTCCCTTATGATCAATGGCCTAAGAAAAAGTACATGTGATATTCACTCTTAATCTTTCTGTCATTTGAAAAAACTGACATTGACATAGCTTGAGGGAATTAGGTTCCAGAAAGGAAAATATAAATATTTCAAATTCTCCATAATGCCAAATGTTTTGAATTTTACTTTTTTTGGTGACTTTATTTTGAACAGTACTCAGAATGTAAGCATTCATCATGAAGAAATACATTGAAAGTTGCATGTGCTATTGTTCTAGCTTTGTTCTCCATTGCTGTGACAAAACACTCTGACCACTACCTACTTGGTGAGGAAAGGGTTTATTTATCTACGTCTTCCAGGTCACAGTTCATCAGGAAGCCCAAGGTAAGAACTCAGGGCAAGACCCTGGAGGCAGGAGCTGGAGCACAGGCCATGGAGGATCTCTGCTTACTGACTTGTTCCCCTAGCCCCTGTTCAGCCTGCTTTCTTATGAAACACAGGCCCACCTGCCCAGGGGTGGCATTGCCCACAGTGGGCTGAACCCACCCACATCACACAACAATCAAGAAGATGCTGCACAGACATGGCCACAGGCCAGTTCAATGGAAGCAGTTCTCCAACTGAGGCTCCCTCAACCCAGGTGTATGAAGTTGACAGTAAAGCTATACAGCACAGCTATGTTAAAATATAAATAGCATGTGCAATGTCTGTGGCCCACCTGATGTGGCATACATGTGAGCAATCAATATCTAAAAAGAAAAGAAAATATCCTTTATCTCAGTACTAGAGGAAGTAAAGTAAGACATTAAAATAATGTTACAATTAGCATTATCAAGTCTTTGTTCTTTGTAATAAACAGCATATGAACTCTGAACGGAAAAATAGTTAACAGTTGGATGAGCACACAGGAGACAATTCATTCCTAATATTTTCTTATGTTTGAGAGATGCAGTTCATCTATGTTAAGAGGAATACAATGAATTCTCACCTACACATTGTATTGTTTAACGAGTAGAATCTAAGTCATAATTTATAAGCCTCCATGAGCCCTTCCTGACTCTGTTACCTTGCATTTTCCTCCAGTGGCAGGTTTATAATTTTTTTTTCAATAGAAATACTTATAAATTACTAAAGTTTGTTAGTATTCTATCCCTTGAATATAGTAAAGCTTGTTTTCCCTTCATTGAACATTTTAGCTTCAGTTTTCTTACTAAGTACAAAAAATGGAATAAACATTATGATATATATATATATGCTGTAGAACATAAGAATTGCACGTATACATAAATTACCTTAATTATTTTAAGCTTTACTGTAATATATCACATCAATTTCCTAAATGGCCATTTCAATTTACATTTACACCAAAGTGGTAGTATGATTTTTTTGTACAATCAACATAATGTGTTGTTGCTTTTTAAAAAATATGGCCTAGGAGCTGAGGAGATGGCTCAGTGGTGAAGAACACTGATTGCTCTTGCAGAAGACCCAGGTTCGAATCCCAGCACCCACATGGCAGCTAACAACTGTTCATAACTCCAGACCCAGGATATCCAACAGCCTCTTCTGACCTCCACAGGCATTGCACAGCACGGATGCACTTACCTACATGCAGACAATACATGAATACACATAAAATAAAAATAATAAAATTTTTTAAAAAGTTTAAAAAATACATTGTCTATTATAAAGGTAACAAACAATATACCATTTACAAACTTGCATTTAATTGAATATTAGTGACTTAAGCATATTCATAAATATATATTGCTACTCAGTATTACTTCTGTCAAGGTACTTCTATGATAAATTTCTGCCTATTTTTGATTTATCATAGTTTACCTATTTATAATGTTCCTTTATATAGTTTGAATATTAACCCATTAAAGAACATAACAGAATATATGCCACAACCATTTTCTCCAAACTATGAGACTTTCTGAAAAAAATATATGTATGTATTCTGTTTCTCCATTTTTGTGACAAATACTCTGACCAACAACAACTTGGGGAAGAAAGGGTTTATTTGCCTTACATATTCATCATGGAGACAAAGGTAGGAACTCAGGGCAGGAACCTGGAGGCAGGAGCTGGAGCACAGGCCATGGAGGATCTCTGCTTACTGACTTGTTCCCCTAGCCCTTGCTCAGTTTTTCTTTCTTATATAATCCAGGACCACCTGGCCAGGGGTGGTACTGCCAACAGAGGATGGAGTCCTCCCACATTACTCAACAATCAAGGAAATACTCCATAGACATGGCCACAGGGCAGTTCAATGGAGTCAGTTCCCCAACTGAGGTTCCCTCAACTCAGGTGCATTAACACTAAAGCTACTCAGCACAGTATGCATGCACACATATAGTTAGTGGTGTTAGGAATAAAACCCATACTACATTTTCATTATCGATTCATCAGATAAGGGACATTTAGATCATATCAATTTCTTAGCTATTGTGAAAACAGCAGCAACAAACACGGCTGTGCAAGCATCTCGGTAGTAAGATGAGTCTATTGGGTATATGCCAAGGAGTGACATGATGGACCTTATGGTAGATTTATTTTTAGGTATTAAGAGTCCTCCATTGTAATTTCTACAGTGTTTGTTGTAGTTAGCAATGTCTGCCAACAATAAATAAAAGTCTCCTTTTCCCTGCATCCATGCCAGCATTTGGTGTCATTTGGTCTCTTGAATGTAGTCATTCTGAATGGGGTTAGACAGAATTTTAAAGTAGTTATGATTAGCATTTCCTTAATTACTAAGAATATTGAACACTTTTTACGGTGTTTCTTAGCTATTTTTATTTCTTTTTTGAGAGCTCTCTGTTCACATCCAGAGCCCATTTTTCAATTGGATGGTTTGTTTCCTTGCTTCTTTGTGTTTTGAGTTCTCTGTTATTCTGGATATTAATCCTCTGCAGGATGGATACCTGGTGAAGATTTTCTCCTACACTGTAGGCTTCCTCTTGACTCTTGGTTTTTTCCTTTGCTTTTTAGCTTAATGAGGTCCCATTTGTTGATTGTTGACCTTAAATCCTGAGCTATTGATGTTCAATTTAGAAAGTCCTTACCTGCACCTTTATCTTGTAGGGTACTGCTTATGTATTTTTCTAAATTTTTCAGCATTTCAAGCTTCACAATTATGTCTTTGATCCATTGGTAACTGACTTTTGTGCAGGGTATAGCAATGGGTCCAATTTCATTCTTCTGCATGTGGAGATCCAATTTTGACAGCACCATTTGTTGAATGCTGTCTTTCCTCCAGAGTGTGTTCTTGGCACCTATGACAACTAATGGGTGGCTGTAATTGTGTGCACTCATGTTTGAGTCATGTATTTTGTTCAATTGATCTACAAGACTGTTTTGTGTCAATACCATGTTGTTTTTATGAGTATAACTCGTGATATCAGAAGACATTGTGCATGCTACCAAGGGAGAAAACCAATCAGTGGTCCCACCCAGAAGTAAAACCAAATAAACAACAATGAGTGGCCCAGAAAATTATCACTACTGATTTAGTAGTGGTCCTTTTAAGTTGGGGTCAAATAACAGCTTTTTAATTGGAACTACAGTCTGTCAATGGGAACTAACTCATGTGCTACATTCCTTGACCAATGTAATTCCTTACTTAATCTTAAATAGGCATCCTCATATTTAGAGACAAGTAAACTTTCACCCCTAATTGAATAAATTTCTTTTTGAATCAGATGGAGACTATTTCAGAGTTGTGCAAGTGGTCAAATGCAGAAGATATGTGTCTTTGAGACCTTTAATCCTAGGTGACAGATCTTTAATGCAACCTCTACACAAAGGATAAATGCATGTCTCAACTCTCATCAGAGAAGTTTCCTCACACATCATCAGATGGTAATCAATACAGAAACCCACAACTGGCCAATGTACAGAAAACAGGAGGCTGCAGAGTGCTTAACATTGAATAGGGTGCTAATTTAAAATCTCTGCCTCCCAAAGCTCAGGAATCATTGAGGAACGGGGGCAGAAAGGTTGCAAAAGCGAGGGAGGGTGGATGACCACAAAAAAACAATGTTTTCCAGAGAGTGGTCAGTTAATTATATGAGAGCAGCAGTGGTAACAGCATGCACAAAACCTATGCAAGCTCAAATCAAATAAAATCCCAACCTTGATATGGGGAACTGGGTAAGAAATTCCAAACCAACCTCAGAAACTTTTGACAACTGAAGGCTGCTGAGAGGGAGAAAGACAGTCTTACCAGGATTGGACCCTTGGTGGGCCCAGTGGATAGACCCACATAGCAGGACATTTAGGGACAGACTAAATAGGCCGCAGACTATTTAGACTATTTAGACTATTCAGACTCCATAGGCCGCACTTATGTATGTGCATATATATATACATGTATATATATTTACATATATATGTAAAAACAGACATATATGCATAATGTATGTATACATGAGAGTACATGAAATTTGGCAAATCAGGGAAGAATATCTAAATACCTTCAAAGTATATTTTATGAAATTTGAAAAAAATCAATATATTAAAAAAATATTTTGACTCAGTTACACTTTGACTACGTTTACACTTTTATTTGTATTAAATAGATATACAATGACTAATGTTTGAATTCAGAGCCTTTGAGCTTCTCTCACCCTTTTTTTTCAGACAGGATCTTATTATATAGCCCTAGCTAGCCTGGAACTCACTGTGTAGACCAGTCTGGCCTCTGCCACCTTGCCTGGTCCTCCTCTCAGTTCTTCACAAAATTTCAACACAGACTTACAAATTATAGTCACCCTAATGCATTGTAGAACACTAGAAATTAGAAATCACCTTCTTTATGTTTGAAAATTATTCTACCCCTTTCATATTGGAAGTGCCTTAATTCATTGATTAAGTATGGGGGGGGGATAACCCTTACATTTAATCAGTACTGAACATTGTTTATCTTTTCAATTAACTTATTTTGGTTATTTTTAATTAGTATCTTGATACTTTTATAAGTAGATTTTAAAATCCTGTTTTCTATTTTCACTATTGTTTATTAAATTGGAATTAATTTATGAATTTTGAAATAAAAATGCTAAAATTATTTAATTAATTATATTTTTGAAACCCCCATTTCCTTTGTAAAATTATGCAAGTTATTAATTATTTGGTCCCTTAATTTTTAATTACTATTAGCATCCTAAAACATTTTTATAATTTTGGGTTTTTTATTGGCAAGCTTGTTGATTGGTAGATAGATTGATTTGATTATTGTTTTGCTTACTATTTTTGCTAATTA
>NW_008343717.1:418933-421384 GCF_000622305.1 Nannospalax galili | reverse complement strand
TGCACATGCGTTTCTAATCTCTATATATCTGATTATTACTAGTCACTGTCGGTTACTTTCTGAGCTCCTTGGCATCTGAGCATAGATATAAAGTCATCAGGTAGATTTCAGTGGTAATGTTTTTCACATCTACTAATTATTAAGGAGCAAATATTTGTGCTTTGAAGAATTATTTTTTTAATCATTATTTTTTTAATTTTTAATAACTACATGATTAGAAGAAGCATTTCACTACAGCTTTAACATATTCAGTAACACACTCCAGAGCAAGAGTACATCTCTTTCAAAAGTGGATCAAATTTCTAGGTTCACAGTGGAGTTAATACAGTTATACAATATTGAACTCAGTATAAGCCCTGTAAGAAATAAAATTGAATGAGTTTTTTAACCTTTAAAAAAGATCTCCATTTCATTTTAGAATATATTGTTCCTTGTAGAAACACTCGTTTTTCTACTAACACTGAGATGTTTGCATATGCATCTCTAATCTGTACGCATCTGATTATTTCTAGTCATAATCAGTTGCACTTGAATCCTTGGCGTCCATGTATGTCTGTGAAGTCATCGGGTAGATTTCAGTGGTAATGTTTATCACCTCTACTAATTAGCATGATGTAAATTTTTGTGCTTTCTCCTCAAATATACATTTAAAAATTTTTTTTGATTTTTTTATGTGTGTATATACCACACAGAACATCCCAAACCAACTTATTTGACTACACACTCACCTCCCAGATGGCACCCTCCCATAGCCTCCCTCCCCCCACTAGAGTCCTTATACTCTGATATCCCTGTTACTGACTGCTGTGTTGCTGGCACCCCAGCCAATCCCCACTACTTGCCCTGCTGGTGAATGTAGTCAGCCTATCTAGAGGTCTTTGTTTTAGGTGGGTCAGCTGTTCGTCTTCTAGAAGCAATCAGTTGTCAACACTCCTTTAGATAAGATTAGGGTCTGCTGTTCATTTTCCAAGTTCTATGCTGGGTTACTATCTGGGAGTCCCTTTGGTCACCCTGGCCAACAACTCAAAAGAAAATATCACCCATCTGGCATTGTTGCTTGTCATGTAGCCTTTAGCTATGCATATGGACTCAAGAAATTATATTGACCCCTTTAATATTTGGTTATACTTTCCTTTTCGATGTTTAAAGCAATACAGTTGGCCCAGATAAACCAATTTATTTTGATTCTTAAGGTCATTTGAGGATCTTTTCTTCAGGGATCACGTGGGCTTGGGAGGAGTCCCTGGCTCATTTCTTTTACCAGTTCTGCCTATGTGAAGATAAGTCATAGGTCCTGCCCAATCATCGTTGGCTTCGCTTGGAAGCATGGAGGAAGTGATTCCTCTGTGTTGACCCTCTTCTTTGTAGACTGTACACTGGTTCAAGTCTATCTTGTAGGGTCTCCTCGGCCTCTTTGATCAAGAGGACAGGTGACCCACCACAATTACAGGGCATTTTAAGAGATGCTCATAGTCCCCTGGAACTAGTCGACCTAGGAGGGCAAGGAGCAAAAACATTCCTTTATTTCCCTCTGACCAAATTAGTATAGGGGTCAAAGTATGTCTGTTAAACATCCAAGAAGGTTAGTTCCACAAGTCTAGTACTTTTAATTATTGTGTGTCATGTAGATAAATCTTGGGGAAAGACCAACTGTTCTCAGATAAACCTTACCTAGACATATATTTCTTGATTTGCTATGTGTAATTTGTCAGTAGGTTGTAGGAGTAATATGGTTCTCTCTGGTTTTTAAAACTAGCTAGGCATTATTCATGTCTCACATTGTCTCACCACTCCACCATAGTTTTCTCACTTAAGGTGTCCATATTTCCCACTTTCTCCCTTAATAATACCCTTCCCCTATGGTCCTACCAGTCTTGAGCTCCTTCTTTCCCCTTATCCACTAGGTTCCTTGTATACCCTTCCTTCCCCCGCCCCTTAAACTAATGCAATTTTTATCCATGTCTCCCTTATCAAGGCCTGTTTCCTCCTGTTCTTCTCTTTCAGGTTCTTTCTTTTCCTATACCTCCCTATTTCCTTTCCATTATCCTGGTTCCTGTAGTTATGTCTAGATACATACTCACTTATCAGGGTTTGGTTCTAGGAACCACATATGAGGGAGAACATACATCGTTTTTTTTCTGAGTCTGTGTTACTTCACTTAGTATAACAGTTTCTAGTTCCATCCATTTACCTGCACATTTCATGATTTCATCTTTCTTTATTGCTGGGTAAAGCTCCATCATATAAATGACCCACATTTTCCTTATCCACTCATCAATTGAGGGACACTTAGGTTGCTTCCAACTCCTTTTAGCTATTGTGAAAAGAGCAGTAACTAACATGGATGCACAAGTGTCTCTGCAATAGGATGAGTTCTATGGGTATATGCCAAGGAGTGGTATAACTGGGTCAAATGGTAGGTTCATTTGTAGTTTTTTAAGAGTTCTCCAC
>NW_008343717.1:416770-418858 GCF_000622305.1 Nannospalax galili | reverse complement strand
CAACATTTGGTATCATTTGTTCTCTTGATCTTAGCCAGTCTGACTGGAGTAAGGTGGAATCTTAAAGTGGTTTTAATTTGCATTTCCCTAGTTATTGGTGATGTTGAACATCTTTTAAGATGTTTCATGGCCATCTTTACTTCTTTTGAGAACTCGTCCAAGATTTATCTACATGACACACAATAATTAAAATTACTAGACCGGTGGAACTAAACTTCTTGGGTGTTTAACAGATATACTTTGAACTCTATACTAATTTGGTAAGAGGGATGTAAAGGACACTGTTTGCTCCTTGCCCTCCTAGGTCGACTACTCCAGGGGACTATGAGCATCTCTCAAAATGTCCTATAATGGTGGTGAGTCATCTGTCCTCTTGATCAAGGAGGCCGAGGAGACCCCACGAGATGGACTTGACCCAGTGCCCAATCTACTAAGAGGAGGGTCAACACAGAGGAATCACTTCCTCCATGCTTCCAAGAGAAGCCAACCATGGTCGAGTAGGACCTTTGACTTATCTTCACATAGGAGGAAATGGTAAAAGAAAGGAGTCAGGAGCTCCTCCCAAGCCCATGTGACCCCTGAGGAACAGATACTCAAACGACCTTAAGAGTAAAAATAAATCAGTTTATCTGGACCAACTGTATGGCCTTAAACACCCAAAGGAAAGTATAACCAAAGATTAAATGGGTCAACATAACTTCTAAGAGTCCATATGTATAGCTAAAGGCTACATAACAAGCAACAGTACCAGACAAGCAATACCTTCTTTTGTGTTGTTGGCCAGGGTGGCCAAAGGGATTCCCAGATAGTAACCCAGCACAGAAATGGGAAAATGAACAGTAGACCCCAATCTTATCCAAAGGAATATAGACAACTGCTTACTGCTAGATGAGGAACATCTGACCTTCCTAAAACAAAGAACTCTAGATAGGCTGATTAGAGTCACCAGTAGGGCAAGTAGTGGGGAATGGCTAAGGGTGCCAACAACACAGCAGACAGTAGCAGGGATATCAGAGTGTAAGGGCTCTAGTGGGAGGAGGGAGGCTATGGGAGGGTGGTCCCTGCAAAATGGGTATATAAACAAATAAAAAAAAGAAAAAAAATTCTTCAAAGCATAAAAATTTGCTCCTTAATAATTAGTAGATGTGAAAAAAATTATCATTGAAATCTACCTGATGACTTTATATCCAAGCTCAGATGTCAAGGAGCTCAGAAAGCAACTGACTGTGACTACTAATAATCAGATATATAGAGATTAGAAATAAATGTGCATCTTAGTATCAGTTGTATTAAAAATGAATTTTTCTGTATGAAACTGTATTTTAATAATGAAATGGAGATCTTTTTTAAAGTTTAAAACCTCATTAAATTTTATTTCTTATATGGTTTAGAGAGAGTACAATATTGTGTAACTGTATTAATTCAACTATATACCTAAAAATTTATAGCCAGTTTTGAAAGAGAAGCATCTTAGCTCTGGAAATTGTTATTGAATATGTCAATGCTGTTGTAAGGAAATGATTCTTCCAATTATATGGTTTTTACTCTGTTCAACTCCTTAGCTCATTTTTAATTGGGTTGCTTCTTGTCTTGATTCTCTGTCTTTTGAGTTTGTTATATATTCTGGATATTAAACCTCTGTTGGATGTGTCACTTGTAAAGATTTTCTCCCATTCTGTTGGTTTTCTGATCACTTCCCTGGTTGAGTCTTTTAATGTACAGAAGCTTTTTAGTTTAATCAGGTCCCATTTGTTAATTCTTGCCCTTGTTTCCTGAGCAATTGATGTCCTGTTCAGAAAATCCTTTCCTACACCTATTTTTTTGTAGGTTTTTCCCAGTGTTTTCTTCTAACAGTTTCAGAGTTTCAAGCTTTACATTGAGGTCTTTGATCTATTTGGAATTGACTTTTGTGCAGGGTGAAAGATAGGGGTTTAGTTTCATTTTTCTACAGCTGGAGATCCAGTTTTGCCAGCACCATTTGCTGAACATGATGCCTTTCCTCCAGTGAATGTTCTTGGCCCCTTCGTCAAATATCAGGTGGCTGAAATTGCATTTACTCATATTTGGGTCTTCAATTTTGTTCCATTG
>NW_008343717.1:416106-416751 GCF_000622305.1 Nannospalax galili | reverse complement strand
ATCATATTTACTCATATTTGGGTCTTCAATTTTGTTCCATTGATCTATGGAACAAAATTCGTGCCAGTACCATGCTGTTTTTTTATGACTATAGCTCTGTAATACTGCTTAAAATATGGTATAGTAATACTTCGGCATTGCTTTTAGTGCTCAGGGTTGTTTTGGCTATCTGAGGTCTTTTGTGCTTCCATTTGAATCTTAGGATGGTTTTTTCCAATTCTGTAAAAAGTGTCATGGGGATTTTGATTGGCATTGCATTGAATCTATAAATAACTTTTGGTAGGATGGTCATTTTCACAACGTTAATTCTTCCAATCTGTGAGCATGTGAGGTCCTTCCATCTTCTGATGTCTTCCGCAATCTCTTTCTTTAATGATTCAAATTTTTCATTGTAGAGCTCTTTACTGTATTTGGTCAGGTTTATTCTGAGAATTTTTTTTGAAGCTATTGTGAAGGGGAGTGTTTCCATGTGATCTTTCTCTGATTGCTTGTTATTGGTATATAGAAAGGCTACAGACTTTTGTAGGTTAATTTTATAACCTGCTGTTTTACTGAACTTGTTAATAATTTCTAGGAATTTTCTGGTGGAATTTTTGGCGTCCTTTAAATACAATATCATGTCATCTGCAAAAAGGGATAATTTGA
>NW_008343717.1:415145-415902 GCF_000622305.1 Nannospalax galili | reverse complement strand
ATTTTTGCATCTATGTTCATTAAGGATATGGGTCTATAGTTTTCTTTTTTTGGTTGTATCTTTACCTGGCTTTGGTATTAGAGTGATGCTGGCTTCATAGAAGGACTTTGGAAGTTCTCCCTCCATTTCTATCTGTTTGAATAAATTATGTAGTATTAGATGTAGCTCTTCTTTAAATGTCTGACAGAATTCTGCTGTAAATCCATCTGGTCCTGGGCTATTTTTTAGTCAGGGGGTTTGTATTACTATTTCCATTATTTTTGTGTTTTATGGGTCTGTTTAAGCTCTTAATCTCTTCTTGGTTTAGTTTTGGTGGTTCCCATGCCTTTAGATACCCACCCATTTCTTTTTAGTTTTCAAATTTAGTAGCATATAGGTTCTTAAAGTATTCCCTTATAATGTTATGTGTCTTTCTGGTGTCTGTTGTGATGTTTCCCCTTTCATCTCTGATTTTGTTGATTTGGAGGTGTTCTTTCTTTCTTTTGGTTAACTGGACTAGTGGTCTGTCACAATCTTGTTTATCTTTTCAAAGAACCAGCTCTTGGATTTGTTGATTTTTTATATCTTTTTTTGTTGTTGTTGTTGTAATTTCATTAATTTCTGCCCTGATTTTTGTTATTTCTTCTTTTCTGCTGGGTTTGGTTTCATTTGCAGTTGCTTTTCAAGTGTTTTGAGTTGCAACGTTAAGTCACTTATTTGTGTTCTTTCTGATTTTTTGATGTAGGCACTTAGAGCTATAAACTTCCCTCTAAGGACT
>NW_008343717.1:405998-414976 GCF_000622305.1 Nannospalax galili | reverse complement strand
ATACTCGGTAGATATCTGTTAAGTCCATTTGATATATGGTTTTGTTTAATTCAGATGTCTCTCTGTTAAGTCTCTGGCCTGTTGACCTATGTAATGGAGATAGTGGGGGTATTGAGGTCCCCACTATTAATAAGTTGGGGTTAATATGGGTCTTAAAGTCATGTAGTATTGTTTTTTATAAAGTTGGGTGCACCAGAATTTTGTTAATATATGTTCATCATTGTAATAACTTCTTGATTTATTATTCCTTTGATCAGAATGAAGTGCCCTCTTTATTTCTTCTGATTAGTTTTAGATTAAGTCTATTTTGTCAGATATTAGAATTGCTACACCTGCTTTTTTCTTAGTAGCATTTGCTTTTTATATTTTTTCCATCATTTCTCTTTAAGATAGTGTCTGTCCTTGAAAGTGAAATGGGTTTCTTGCACACAGCAAAATGATGGGTTCCGTTTCTTAATCCATTCACATAGTCTGTGTCTTTTGACTGGGGAGTTCAGTACATTAATATTTAAAGTTATTAATGAAAAATGAGTATAGAATCCTTTCATTTTTATTTCTATTTACATTTGTGATGTAGCTGTACTTTTCCACAGTTATACCTTCATTTAATTTCTTTCTGCAACCCCTTGGGTATAGTCATTCATTTCTTCAGCTTTTTGTATTGCTTCCAACTCTCTGAAGTGCTGGTTTTGTGGACAAGAATTCCTTCAGCCTATTTATGTCATGGAAGATTTATCTTTCCCCTTCGACTATAATAGACATTTTAGCTAGGTATGGTAGTCTGGGTTGGTATCTGTGGTCATTTAAAACTGGGAATACTTTGATCCAGGCTCTTCTGGCTTTCATAATTTGCACTGAAAGTCAGCTGTAATCCTAATGCGTTTTCCTTTATATGTGACTTCTTGTTTCTCTTTTGCAGCTTTCAGTATTATCTCTTTGTTTTGTACATTTAGTGTTTTACTATGATGTGCCGTGGAGAGTTTCTTTTCTGGTCCTGTCTGTTTGGTGTTCTATATGCTTCCTGTATTTGTATGCACATGTCTTTCTTTATTTGGGGAAATTTTCTTCCACAATTCTGTCGAAGATCTGGTCCATGCCATTATCTTGGAATTCTTCTCCTTCCCGTATGCCTATTGTTTGTAAGTTTGGTCTTTTTATGGTGTCATACAATTCCTGCTTATTCCATTCTTGTGATTTCTTAAATTTTTCATAAACTGAGTTGCTCTGGATGCACAGGATCAGGAAGCAGTGGTGGTTCCCCAGGTGTCTGGGGTGCCAAGACAAGGAATGGGACAGGACCCAGGCCAGGAGGAGAGACCTGCAGGGGAGATGGGAAGGTGAGTGAGGCTGGGAGAATCAAGGCATGGAGGGCAAGATCAACTTACCCAGGAGAGAGAGGCCTGCAGGTTGGAGAGGGGCCTGTGGTTAGTTCAGGCCCAGGGAAGCAGAGGAAGGTGAGGGCAGGGTCAGGCCCAGAAGCAGTTCTCCTGGGGACCTGAGAAGGAACTGAGTTGCTCTGGATGCACAGGATCAGGAAGAAGCAGTGGTGGTTCCCCAGTTGTCTGGGGTGCCAATACAAGGAATGGGACAGGATCCAGGCTGGGAGGAGAGACTGGCAAGGGAGATGGGAGAGTGAGTGAGGCTGGGGGAATCAAGGCACAGAGGGAACGATTGACTTACCCTGGAGAGAGAGACCAGTGGGTTGGAGAAGGCTGTTTTGCTTATTTTTGAAACAGGATCTTGTTGTATCTCCCAGGCTATTCTTAGACTCCTGATCTTCTGGTTTCAGCTTCCTGAGTGCCAAAATTAGAGGTGTACTCTAACAAACCTGTATATAATTTCTGCTTTAATGTCTTGTTTGTTGACTGACACTCGTGGACCCTTCAGTATTAGCATTTGGGGACTGTTTATTTTCTGATTTGAGAATTAGTCATCTTCTGATCCTTCGTATGAGTTATGTAAATTATGCTGTGTCGATCCTGTTACCTTCTTGTAGACAATACTGAGTTTTCTATGTACCAAGTAATCTATCCAGTTAAATTGAGATCATAACTATATCCCTTTCATAGATTAAAATTTAGTTCGGTTAATCCAGTTTTTCCTCTACAGTTTTGGAGAAGCCTAATTCTTGTGCAGATCAGGTATCAATCTCTGCCCCCTGAAGACTGATGCACAGAAGTGCAGAATCTTCTCTCTGAATTACTCAGCATGACCACTGCCTCACACATGATCTGGCCCAGCAAGTACCCTTTTCCTAGAATTTCTGTCAGGAGTGACTGCCTTCTTATAAGTCTTCAGGCTGATATTTCCTCAACATTGCTCCATGACAGTGGCTCACAAGAGGCCAAGCCTTATGATGACTCAGAAACTCAGCTTCATGTAGTTGATTCTATTAGTTTTGACATCATTTAATGTTTTGCCTATTTTCATTACTTTTCAGTTATCAGGTAATCTCCCAACATCAATATGGCAGCTAACAACCAATTGTAACTCCAATTCCAGGAGAGTCAATAGCCCCTTCCAACCTATGTGGGCATTGCACATACATTGTACACTTATATACATGAAGATAAAACACTCACACATTAAATTTAATTAAGGAGAAAAATAGTGACTATCCTCCGACATAAAAATGCATGCACAGTATATTTTTTACAAACATGTATCCAAAATAAGAAAAAATATCTTTAGAAAATTAAATTTCATCTACTTATTTAACTCTCTCTGTGTGTGAGTGTGTGTGTATGCGTGTGTGTGTGTGTGTGTGTGTGAGCATGTGTGTCACAGAACACTTATGGAGATCAAAGGACAACTTACTAGAGTTGGTTCTCTCAATCCACCTTGTGGGTCTGAGGATCAAATTCCAAGTCCTCAGGCTTAGTGGCAATTGTCTTTCCTGTTGAGCCATTTCACCAGGTTAAAACCTCTTCAAAGTAAAAAAAAACCTAATATGAGGATATTCCTTAAGGTGAAGACTAAAAAAGATAAAAAAACGCTGCTTAATAAATAATGGTGAAATTTTTCCAAGCAGATATATCACAATGTCTAAAATTAGTAAGTGGTTGCAAAGATGCTCAAACTTAGTTAATTGAAAACTGCAAGTTCAACCAGACTAAAAGACTATTGTCTACTCTAGGAGATTATAGCACAACCACTCTCCAGCATTTATCTTTATAAAGCTCAGATGCTATTGCTCTTGTTGATGCATTTCTGAATGGTGGCATGCCTTTCCACCATACAACACCCTTTCTAGTCTTTGTCATATTGCAGAGGCAGCCATTTGAATGCCAACCCTCTTCACTATCTCCAAAGCTTTTAAAAGTCCAACTTACTCTCCTGAACACTGAAATAAATCTTAGTACCTTATGGGAAAATGTGCAATATAGAATAGACTGAAGCTAAATTTAATCCAGTTCAAATTTAGGTAATGAAGTAATTGGTCTTGGTTTGTAACTGCAATTCTCATAGAGAAAAGACAGGCAGGGAAATGTTCATTTAAGACTAAAGAAACACGTCCATGAACACTTCAGAGAGTTTTAGTTTCAAAATGCCTGGAGAAAGCACAGAACATTTTTTGTTCCCTCAGTCAAAGAGAAATTAAGAAAAAATAATTGGGGTCAATAGGCCTTAACACAAATGACAAAACGCATGAAATTCAGTTGGGGTGGTTATGGAAGGGTGTCACTTGGGAAAGGGGTATGAAGATGATTAAGATGTTCTATAGGAAATACACAAATATCCAATAAAAAATTTCCAAAAATTATTTTGGGTGAGGAAGAGCTGATCTTCTTTAAAGAAGTGACTCTAGATAGGCTATCTGGACTCTAGTGTATGAACTTGCACTGAGGGATGCTTGGGGACATTAACTTGACTTGATAGGCCTTAACATAAATGACAGAATGCATGAAATCCAGTGCAGGGTAATGCAGGAGGGTGCCGATGGGGTGGGGAATAAAGATGACTACGATGTTGTATATGAATTATACAAAAATTCAATTGAATTAAAAAGAAACCCACTTTAGTCATCCTTTGAGAACTTTATGTAGTGGATCATATTCCCTGCCCCAATTATTTCCAGACCCACCCCACCTCCCTACCCATATAACTTAGTGTTCTTTTTCTTCCTTTTCCCCCATCAAGTCCAATACATGCTTTTCAAATACTCTGGGGTGTAGAATATGCCATATGGACTGCTGTCTGCTTACTAGTGGTCATAGTCTTAAAGAAAACAGACTCTTACTCTTCTGCAGCTATCAAATGCCAATGAATCCTCTGCTAATGGTGGAACTTGGTACACAACTACTCCTTCCATGATGGGATTTTGTCTGCCTTGAACTTGAGCATGTCTTTGCATGCTGTCACACTTGCTGTAAGTTCATATGAGAAACTTGCCTGTTCTCTGGAAAACACTATTTGTCACTCACAACCTCTGGCTCTTGCATTCTTCCTTAACCCTGTGTAGAGTGCTCAGCCTTAAATGGTTCAGCCATATCACATTTCTACCTCCAAGTGAAGTCAAGCAAAAGCTTTTTAGTTGTTAACTAACAAATCAGATCTGAATAAAAGGGGCTTTCCAAAATGAACTATTTGCTTTAAACTACACATAGGCATTCAGTCTTGTTAGAAATTCAAGAATTTTAGTTTTTTAGGACTTTTCAACCATTTCAATTTCTGCTAATATATGGATGCCACTGTTAAAGCATAAATTGAACTAAGCTATCTGAAGGAAGAAAACATAGAAGTAGATTTCATTCAAGGCTGTCACAACAAGGGAGAGAGAAAGAATTCAGTTTGAGCATTTAAATGTTGAATGGTGAGGGGTGGGGGAACAGGCCATCTGTGTTTTCTCACTGTATTTACTCAACTAAAATAAACATTTTGGGTAATTTTTATGTTTGAAGAAAATTTTACACTTTGATCAAGATCCTATTGATGATACATTAGGCTCCTGCCTCCCACAGAAGTGGGGCATACCTCTACTAATGATTATAATTCAAAAATGTGGACTTCAGTCTTTCATGAAAGATAATCTTCAATTATGAAACACTCATGTAAAGTTTTGAGGTATTTTTATTACTACTGCCTTCTTTACCTAATAATTTCATGGTTTTCTTTGTCCTCTTTTGCTTTGGTATGCATGTTTATGTGATATATGTACATGTTTGTCAGTGTGTGTGCCTGGGTCCATGCAGGTTCACGTTCATGTATGTGTACTTGCAGGTGAAGGCTGGAGATCTACACTGAATGTCTTCCTCAGGCACTCTCTGTGGCATTTACTATGCAATGCCACATTATAGTGATACTTAAATAGGAACAGCCTGACTCTTAAGATCTATTTTAGGGCAAAAGAGACCCAAACTACTGAGAATATGTTCCTTCAGAATTCTCTTGGAACTGTGCCCTTAAAGGACTCCATCCTCTTTTTATTGAATCATTATATCCAGTGTGAAATAGGAAATTTAGACCTTATCTGGGGATTAAGGCCCTCTGACCCCTATCACACAGCCCCAAGCAGATGATATCAATTTCTCTTGTTGCGTTCAATGAGATAAATGTTATTTGCAGCACTCGGCATGTAATCATACACACATGCACACATGCATTATTCTGGGTCAAGGGCAAGGAAGGGTAGTGAGGGAGTAAGGTCATATGCCCAAGTCACAAGAGGAGCCCCTGATTCAGTGAGTTTGTCTACATTAAAACATGCTAAGATAAGACTAACTTTTCAGTCCAAAGATTAGATAAGAGTCATTTGTCCAGAGTATATCCATATTGTAAAATTCATTACTTCAGCTCTTATTTATTTATTTATTTATTTATTTATTTATTTAATGTCTCCTTATAGACCCAGCTGTCCAGGAACTCACCATGTATACCAGGTTGATTTTAGTCTCACAGAGATCTACCTGTCTCTGCATACAGAGTGCTTGAATTAAAGGTATGTGCCACTATAACTGGCTTCCACCTTATTTTTTTAGACAAAGTTTCTCAGTGAACCTTCAGCATTGAATCTACAGAACCTGCCAGCTCCTTATTCTAGAATGATCAACACTACCAGCTAAGCTATCTTCATAGCCCTTAATGTATTTGACATTAAGCTACTAGCCTTGGTTTGCCACAACACTAGAAATTGTCCTGAAGCAGAGAAATTGTGCCTTGATTAGAAGAAACAAGCTGAATGTCAATGACAATATATAATATTTTTCTAATTGTTCAAGGCCAGAGCAAGAACAAAATTGCTTTTATTAATTTGCTACAGTTGTACAGGCACACATAGGACTTTAATGGGGATAATTTCTTCTAATTGATCAAGGAACTGCATCTTTCATCTAAGAGTAATAAAAATAGAATTGATGATGCTGCCCCTGATCAAACGTAAGTACTTTCCATACTGTCTGTCAAAAATGATGTGGTATGCATATTATTTTGAGAGCAAGAGAGGTTGAGTTTAATCAGTGCCTTTTGTTTTCTTGCTATTTGCTCTGATTGTTGCAGTTTAGCTGTTTGGATCTGTTGAGTCATTATCTGTTCCTTCCCATCCTTCCTTACTTCTCTTTGTTTCATTAGCATCTTTATTTTGTAATTTCTTTATTGTTTGAACTGAAGCATACTCAGTATTTAAATGATTCTTTTGTTTCAGAATTCCTTTTTTTTTTTTCAATCAGAAAGTTTTGCTTCAAACTAAACTAACTTGAAAAGAGTCTGACCTAAACTTTGGAATAATTCTGTCTGCATTTGTAGGCGTTAGTAACACTATTGAATGGTGTTGGTAATTATGTAAATTAGCACAATATCTATCCTTTAGGTAGGACATGCTGTATTGATTGTCCTAGTTGATTGTGTCGGGACATTTCTGCCCTTTGCTACTAATTCTCTTTTCAAGAAACTATTTCCTTGCCCCTTGCATTTGTATTTGTCTTCCAGTAGATGAAGTCTCACCTGGCAATTGTAAGTCCAATGTCTATAGACTCAGAGATAGCTACATCTTCTGGGAAAATAAACCTGGGTCAGTCAAAATGAATACCTGAACCTAACTGGGGACAAATGAGTGTTCTTAGCTGAGGTTGTCCTTATCAGACCGCTCCCAGAAGATCATTGTAAACTGAACGCAAATGCAGATAGAATCGGGGTGAAGATCCGCTATACTCGTGTATGTCAGCAGGACCTCTTCATTCAAAGATTCAGAGACACCTGTTGCACATTTTTCCAACCACTAAGATATTATTTGTAACACAGCACTATTTGGGTGTTGAATAAATGATACACCAAGATCTTATGTCCATGATTGCATACATTTTCTTCTACCTAATTATTTTAAATACCTGGTGAATGTCATGTTGCATACCAGACTAAATACTAAACGTACAAAAGCAAATGGCAACAATGCCTCTCTGAATTGACATGGGTGTGGGAAATATAAAAGATGGTATGTCCCACTGCTCCTTGAATCCCCCAGACTCATTCACCCTCCCAGCTCCCCCAACCCATCTCTCTCCTCCTAGCCTGGGAACTGGCCAGCTTTTGTCTTTGCACCCTAGACCTCTGGACTGACATCTTGGACAAACTTACCACTGCTTTGTGACCCTTTGTCATCCAGACCAAACCAATTCATCCTTCCAGTCCCCAGGAGTCCTCGGGGCCTTGTCCCATCCCCACCTCCCTTTGTATTTCTGGGCTGCACAGCCACCAGCTTCCTGGGGCCAGCATCTTTCCTGGGCCCTATTCCCAGGCCGGCCCAGCCCTCAAATTCCTGAGGACAGCCTCTTTACTGGAGGGATCCATACCTCAGGGGAAAGGCTAAGAGCATCTGATCCTCATCCAACTTAGGCCTCTGTGGGAACTACTGAGCAGCAATACAAGAGCAATTTGGCCACTCCAATTTAAAATCAAAAGAGAGAATCTGAAGCCTAGACCAACCAGCTTTTCATGCCTAACAAGTAAACCACAAAGGCACATAAAGTTATCAAAAAGAAGCAGACCTAAACTCAGTAAAGGAAAGCTTGAGTCTCATATAAGAATCAGACACTGCAAAAGAAATACACATGTGAAAGTCACAGAGAAAAAATAATAACATGAAAACCAATATAATATATCCCCACCAAGGACCAATAGTCCTCTAGAGGAGTACAATTACAACCCACTAGAGATAACACTTAAAAGAACAATTATAAACATGATAAAAGAATTCATTGACTTTAAAGAACACAAAAATAAATCAAAGAACAGAAAGAAGATAGGGATAAACTTCTGAATGGAAAATGGAGGGAAAACTTCCAAGTTCCTTCTATGAAGTCAGCATCACTCTAATACCAAAGCCAAGTAAGGATATAACCAAAAAAAGAAAACTATAGACCCATATCCTTAATCAACATAGGTGCAAAAATTCTCCACAAAATACTTGCAAACTTCATAGAGACACACATCAAAAAGATCATCCTCCATGATCAAGTTGGCTTTATTCCAGATATTTAGGGATGGTTCAATATACATATCAGTAATATCATAAATCATATAAATGGACTCAAAGACAGGAACCATATGGTCATCTCAATAGAGGAAGAGAAGGCTTTGAAAAAATTCAACATGCATTTATGTTCAAAGCCCTACAGGGAATTGGACCAGAGGGAATATACTGAAAAATAATTAAAGCCATATACAACAAGCCCACAGCCAACATTATTCTAAATGGAGGAAAACTAGAACCTTTTAAAATGAGGAAACAGACAAGGCTATCCACTATACCCACTCCTTTTTAATATAGTGCTTGAAACTCTTGCTAGTGCAATAAGACAAGAGAAGGAAATTAAAGGAGTAATAATTGGAAAAGAAGAGATCAAATTATCCCTTTTTGTAGATGATATGATATTATATCTAAGGGACACCCAAAATACCATAAGAAAACTCCTGAAAAATTAATAACACATTCAGTAAAGTGGCAGCTTACAAAATTAATCTACAAAAGTCTGTAGCCTTTCTAT
>NW_008343717.1:379036-405872 GCF_000622305.1 Nannospalax galili | reverse complement strand
TTAAATATTTAAAGAAAGATTGAGGAAGACATCAGAAGACTGAAGGTCCTCCCATGCTCATGGATTGGAAGAATTAATATTGTGAAAATGACCAGCCTACCAAAAGCTGTTTATAGATTCAATGCAATGCCAATTAAAATCTCCATGACATTCATAACAGAATTAGAAAAACAATCCTAAGATTCATATGGAAGCACAAAAGACCTCAGATAGCCAAATTAACCCTGAGTACTAAGAGCAATGCTGGGGGGTGGGGGTGTTACTATATCATATTTTAAACTGTATTACAGAGATATAGTCATAAAATCAACATGGTACTGGCACAAAAATAGACCCATAGATCAATGGAACAAAATTAAAGACCCAAATATGAGTACATGTATTTTCATCCACCTGACATTTTACAAAGGGACCAAGAATGTTCACTGGAGGAATGACAGCATGTTCAGCAAATGGTGTTGGTAAAACTGGATTTCTCCCTGTAGAAGAGGGAAATTAAACCACTATCTTTCACCTGGTACAAAAATCAGCTCCAAATATATCAAAGACCTCAATGTGAAGTCTGAAATTCTGAAACTGTTAGGAGAAATCATCGGCAATATCCTACAAGATATAGGTGTAGGAAAGGATTTTCTAAACCAGACATCAATTGCTCAGGAAACAAGGTCAAGAATCAATAAATGGGACCTCATTAAAATAATAAGCTTCTGTACATCAAAAGAAACAACCAAGGAAGTGAAGAGAAAACTCACAGAATGGAAGAAAATCACCAGCAACACATCTGACAGAGGTTTTACATCCAGAATATATAATAAAGTCAAAAAACAAAGAATCATGAAAGGAAGTAACCCAATTAAAAGATGGGCTAAGGAGCTGAAGAGAGAGTTCTCAAAAGAAGAAATGAAGATGGCTAAGAAGCATCTGAAAAGGTGTTCAACATTGTTATTAATTAGGTAAATGCAAATTAAAACCACTTCAAGATTTCATCTTACCCCAGTCAGACTGGCTAAGATCAAGAGAACAAATGATACCAAATGTTGGAGCGGATGTGGGGAAAGGGGAACACTCATCCACTGCTGGTGGGACTGCAAACTTGTTCAACCCCTGTGGAAAGCAGTGTGAAGAGCCCGTAAAAAAACTAAAAATGAACCTACCACTTGACCAAGTTATACCACTCCTGGGCATATACCCAAAGAACTCATGCTATTGCAGAAACACTTGTACAACTCTGTTGTTGCTCTTTTCACAATAGCTAAGAGATGGAGTCCTCTTAAACTAAGTGTATCTCAACTAATGAGTCCATATGAAAATGTGGTTCATTTATAGGATAGAGTTTTACTCAGCAGTACAGAAAGATTAAATCATGAAATTTGCAGGTAAATGGATGGAACTAGAATCTGTCATACTAAGTGAAGTAACACAGATTCAGAAAAATAAAACAACAAAACCAGGTATGTTCTCCTTCATATGTGGATCCTAGCACCAAATCCTGATAAGTATGTGTCCAGACATAACTTCCGGAACCAGGATTATGAAAAGGAACCAGGGAGATAAAGGAAAAGAAAGAATCTGAAAGAGAAGAACAGTAGGAAACAGGCCTTAATAAAGGAGGTATGAATAAAAATGGAGTTATTTTAAGGGGAGTGGGGAGGGAGGGTTATACAAGGAACCTTGGGGATAAAGGGAATGAAGGAGCTCAAGAGAGATGGGACCATAGGAGAAGGGTATTATTAAGGGAGAAATGGGAAAAATGGGGGCACTTTAAATGGGGAAAGCATGGTAGAAGGGTTAGACAATGCAAAGATAAATAATGCTTAGGTAGTTTAAAAAAAACAAACAGAGGGAACCATAAGAATTGAACAACCTTCTGACAAATTATACATACAACTAGCTCAAGGAATATAATATATGTCTAGGGAAGGTTTATCTGAGAATTTGGTCTTTTCCCAAGCTTTATCTACACAGCACATGGTAATTAAAAGACCCAGACTGATGGAATTAACCTTCTTGAATGTTTAACAGCTGTACTTTGAGGCCTATACTAATTTGGTCAGAGGAACATAAAGGACAGTTATTGCTCCCTGCCCTCCTAGGTCGACTAAGTTCCACGGGACTATGATCATCTCTCAAAATGTTGTGACTGTGGTGAGTCACCTGTCCTCTTGATCAAGGAGGCCATGGAGACCCCATCACATGGACTTGAACCAGTGTCCAGTCTACAAAGAATAGGGTCAACACAAAAGAAACATTTCCTCCATGCTTCCAAGCAAAGCCAGCCATGGTCGAGTACTGGTCCTTTGACTTATCTTCACATAGATGGAACTGGTAAAAGAAAGGAGCCTTGGGCTCCTCCTAAGCCCATGTGCTCCCTGAGGAACAGATCCTTAAAGAACCTTAAGAGTAAAAATAAATTGGTTTATCTAGGCCAAATATATGATCTTAAACACCCAAAAGGAAAGTATAACCAAATATTAAAGGGATCGATGTACTTGTTTAAGAGTTCATGTGTATAGCTAAAGGCTACATGATGAGAAACAATGCTAAACAGGAGCTACCTTCCTTCGAGTTGTTGGCTAGGGTGGCCCAAGAGACTCCCAGACAGCGACCCAGCATAGAACTGGGAAAATGAACAGCAGACCCCAATCTTATCTACTGGAATATTGGCAACTGATTGCTGCTAAATGAGGAAGAGCTGATCTTCCTAAAACAAGGAACTACAGATAAGCTGACTAGATTCAGCAGGTAGACAAGCATTGGGGCACCAACAACATAGTGGACAGTAACAAGGATTACAGAGTATATGGGCTCCAGTGGTGGCGGGGGTATTAGAGGGTGCTATTTGCCATATGCATATACAGATGAATAAGATTGTTTGGGATGTTCTCTATGAAATACAAAAAAAATCAACAAATTTAAAAAATGAGTTATATTTGAGGAAGAAGTATAAAAATTTGCTTCATATTAATTTGTACAGGTTAAAAACTTTACCATTAAAATCTACCTGGTGATTTTAATATCCATGCTCAGGTGCCAAGAATCTCAGAAAGTAACTGCCTGTGACTAGTAATAATCAGCTCCATAGAGATTAGAAACGCATTTAAAACACCTAAGTGTTAGTACTGTTAAAAATGAGCTTTTTGTGTATGAAACATTATATTTTAAAATGAAATGGAGATCTCTTTTAAAGGTTAAAACCTTATTCAATTTTATCTCTTATAGGGTTTATACTGCATTCAGTATTATATAACTGCATTAATTTGACTGTGAACCTAAAAATGTATAGCCTATTTTGAAAGAGAAGTGTCTGCTCTGGAAATTGTTATTGAATATGTTAATGCTGTAATGAAATGCTTCTTCTAATCATATGGTTATTAAATAAATAATTTTTAAAAAATTATTGATTAAAAAAAGTTGGTATGTTGTATCAGATGAGCACATGAGTCCAGAGTCCATGATGGTGTATTTAACTGAAACCATTTTTTCTTCTGATAGTGGTTGATACATGTTGAAATATTGAATTAAACTGAGTAGAAACTAAATATGACCTTAAAAGATAACAGAGACCTTCTAGAAAGCAATAAATGTTCCCTAAATTATAAAAGAACAAATAATTTGGGGTAGATGGCAAATAATTTAAAAATAAGGACAAGGATTTGGCAAAAAACAAAAGTCTGGTTATTTTAACAAAAAAAATGATTAAAGCATAAATATTTTATGTTTCAAAAGTGGAACTCCAGTCAGTAGTTATACAAAACAATCTGGAAGTGAATACAAACTACAGTTGATGTGGTTATTGTAAGCACTTTAAGAGTGCTTTATAGTAGTCATTGGGTAAAAAAATAATTGGGAACAGTCAGAAACAAGAGGTCATAAATGGTTGTAATTCAGACAGTAAAGGAAGAGAATTTGTTGCACGTGAAACCATGGAGACAAACAAGACCATGAACAAGGATGATTTTATTTGGGGGGCAGGGAGGCTGTCAGAGGAGCAGTATCAATAGAAGATAGGTATGCATACATATTGTAAGAGGAGGTTCGCTGGATTGGTTTATACAGCAGGGACTGGGTAATTCAACAGCAGTCTTCTGAGTAAGCAGAAAACCAGATTCCCAACTTAGAAAACTAGAAGCTCCACAGACCCAGTCTACTACTCAAAGCTTAGAGGATTCTTGGAGACTCAACATTGAGCAACAATGAAATGTCAAAGAAGCTAGAATCTGATGTCAGCATTTGGAGCAGTGATGGACACAAAGGAGCTTACAATTTGTCTCTTGTCTTCCTCTGACATCTTTACTGAGAATACCAACCAGTTAAAAGGGATACCTTGGTTGTACTAATATTCAAGCTGATGTCCCTTTTAAGGACAATGAGAACAGAAAGAAAGGGGAGGGAGGGACAGAAAGAAAGAGAGAGGGGGGAGAGAGAGAGAAAGAGAAAGAAAGAAAGACCTAGGAACTATGAACCTTCAAAGAATGGAAACTTGACATTAAGCCATAACTGACATCAATTACATGACTGAGTATTCCATGGGAACTTCTAACATATTCTGAGGTGGTGGCTGATTTGATGAATAAGTGACAACTGAGAGAAATGATAGCCTGGTAGAAACATTGAATGAAGTAATCTTTGGAGCTTACATTATGGCACAAATTATGAATAATTTTAACTTCCTGGTTTTATTTTCCCTGTTGATTGTTTTCAAAAAGCAACATAGTAAATAGGAACAATGTAGCCAGCTATCTTTTGATTCTTCTAGAAGATAATGTGTTTTTCTATACTTCTTGAATCTCAGAAGTCCAAATGACCTCCTACGGCTAAAAACAGTTGAAAGGACGCTGCACATTTTGAACTTTCACCTCAAGAGGTTTTCAGATTCTTCTTATTTTGGAAAAACCTGGACCATCTACATATGACTGGCTGGCATGCCGGAGGCCCTAAAACCACATGTATTTTATTTCCTTTTTATTTTTTGTTTTGTTTCGGCCTTTTTTGAGACAGGATATGGTCTCCCTGTAGACCCAGCTGGCCTGGAACTCCCTATGTACAACAGGCTGAGCTTGAACTCACAGAGATTTGCCTGCCTCTACCTCCAGAGTACTGGGATTAAAGGTGTGTGCCACCATGCTGGGCAAGACCATATATAATTTTAAAAAACCCACCTTAGCTAATACCTGTCTTTTCACCTTTCTTGCTAATCAGAGTTCTGTATATGAGTGAGTGCTGTTGAGATATGAAGAGGGACTTGCTGGTTGATGGGTACCAAAACAGTTCCACAAAACTGTGCACCATCCATATGGCTCTTAATCGATGCTTTTATAGTATTTACAGATTACAGTCCATTATTGAGGGACGTCTGGCCAGGAACTTAAAGAGCTGAAGCAGAAACCATTGAGGAGTGCTGCTTTCTGCCTTGCTTACAGGCTGCCTTATACCTAGTTAGCTTTTTTATGTAGTCCAGGACCACCTTCCTAGGGATACTACCATCCATGTTGTTTGAGCCATCCTATATCAATTAACATGCCTCCTACAGACATGACCACTGGCCAATCTGATCTGAGTAATCCCAAACTGAGACTCCCTTTTCAGAGAACTCTAGAATGTGTTAAATTGACAACTAAAGCTGACTAGGCCAGACTACTGCTGAGGACAACATACTGGATACAGGACACAAAAAAATCAAGCTGGAACTGAATTGGGAGCTTCCTACTTGCTGACTGTCACTCATAATTCAAGAATGTGTTGCACAGGCTGTTATGGGAGAAAAGTCGTCAATGATCAAACCCACCTGCAGACCCATAACAATTTTTAACTGGAAAAGTTTTCCTGAAAGTATGGTCTTAGCATGCTCTGGCTTCCAGTTGGAATGAGTATGTCACTGTTGTTCCTGTTCTACATTCTGCAGTAGTATCCTCATGTTGAATTTATGACCTAGACACATGATTGCAAAGAAAACAAAGAAGAAAGAAAGAAAACAATGGCTCTTTATTTAACTACATAGTGATAAAATTGATAACAGCTATGATTTGAATTCATAAACCCATTTTACCCTCAATTTAATTTTATGTCTTCAAAAGCTTTTGTCCAACTTTACAGATTTCAAAAAGAAATAATTTTTTTTTTGATTTTTTTGTAGTTACTTTTTGCCCAATTATATCTTGATGCCAAGACAACTGAAGCTGTTAAGGGATGACTGTCCTGCATGTCTTGGCCAAGTGAACACATTCTGTATTTTCCCTTTATCTGTTTTGAATTAATTATTCATTGAGTAAATTCACATTTCTAGGAACACAGATGGAAAATGATTTTTAAAATGTGCCCTTTAATAGAATAGTCTTTTTGTTCATGATTAAATAATGTTATAGAGTCAACCACTGCTTCTAAGTAGCCACAGGTATGTCTTGGAAGCTCACTAATTTGTATGCTTGTTCTCCTGTAACATTCCCTTATCTATACTGGAGTTTGCTACTCTAGAACTGACTTCACAGTCTTCATATTTGGAATAATGTTGCTATACTCTTTCCTTTGACAAAGGAAATAAATAAAACATAAGGCACAGTCTAGACAGGTGTGAGGAATGTCTTCTCTACCTTCTCTTCCAACTTATCCTCTTCTTCATTTTGTCCTTCACTTTGTAATACATTCAGTTCTTTTCTTAGATTGTTTATCAGAATGACCTTATTTACAGTTTGCTCCCCTAATCGTTTCATATTCAAATAACATAAATTTCCCTATTTAAATTTTACCTAGAAAGAAGGAGCAAAATTTGAAGTTATACATTTTGAATTTTAAGACTAGCTGCATCACGTTATAGCGAAGAGGTCAACTAATCTGAATGGTTTCCATTAATTTAGGTATAAAATAGTAGTGTAAGAATATAATTGTATATAATTAAAAGAAACCTTTGTAAGATAAGTGATACTTTAAATAAAATATAGAATTTTGGATAAAGATGTCAAAAAGGTAGGAAAAACAGTAAATTCCTAAAATGAACACGTGTATAAAGGCTTTCTTTGTACTTAAAATTTTAAATTTTTGTGTACTTTTATTTTATGCACATTAATGTTTGCTGCAGGTATGTAACTGCATTCATGACAGCAATGCTTACAGAAGCCAGAAGACAGTGTCAAGTCCCCTGGAACTGGAGGTATTAGCAGTTGGTAACCACTATGCGGGAGCTGGGAACCAACCCAGGGACCTCTGCCAGATTAGCCATTTCTCTTAATCACTGAACAATCTTCTCAACCCTCTTTCTGCTTAAAATTGTAAATGGCTCTTGAAGGGTTATAAATATTAATATTTTTAAGAAAGGAAAACTCTTCCTGTAAGAAACTTTCTGAAGAGCCATATTCTTAATGGTTGATATGGAGAGTTAGAACTTATACATTTTTATGATTATTTTACAAATTCCAAGCCCTGATGTCTGTGCATCTATCTTTCCTTGATCTATTTATCTACCTATTTCCCACCTGCCTTTCATCACTCACCAGTTTCCTTGGAATCTATTTTTCAACATACACACCTATTCTTTAGACACTAGTAGCAAAGCTTTTCTTCTGTTTTCATGGTGTTTTAACTTTCACAGAGATACTTTATATTTTTATCTAAAGAATGTATTTGATTTTCCTTTTTCTTTCTTTCCTTCCTTTTTTAGGAAACTACTGTTTGTATTTCCTAATTTTGGCTCATCTCATGTCCTAGAAAACCTAAATTACTATCAGAAGAAGAGAGTAATTTATGCTTAAGATAGAGGGTGCATAGATAGAAGTATTAATTTTCTTTTTGTTTACCTCAGTATTTTTCTCTTTCTCATCACTTTTTTTGTGATCTTTGGTAATTGACAAATACATAATGGAACTGTAAAGAAAAAGTTATTGTTTTACGGAAGTATGTAATATCTGTTCCATGTTGGCCTAGTTTATTCCCAGGTGTTTGTGTCATCTTAGATATTATTGGTTGTAAAATGAAAAATAAAACATCGTTTATCTTTAAACCTACAGCATTAAAAACAGAAGCTGAAAAATCGCTGGAGTTATGTTTTCCTTTGTGGCCTCCAGAGGGCAGCATTTAATCCTGCAATGCTCTGAATGATCTGCCTCTACCTGTCATTTGTCTTTGACCCCTAACATATCTGTGTTTCTGGGTAAGTACTAGTTAAACCCAGAAAAGGAAAGAAGGTTTAGGAGAAACATAGAAACACATTACAATTTTTAAAAGTTATTAGATACTTAAGCTGGGTTTGGTGGCCCACACCTTTTATCCCAGCACTCCAGAATCAGAGCCAAGCAGATCTCTGTGAGTTGGAGGCCAGCCTAATTTACATAGAGAGTTCTAGGCCAGCAGGGGTGACAGGAAGACTCTGTCTTAAAAACAAACAAACAAACAAACAAGCATTATTACATACAGTGAAACTCCAAAAGAACAAATGCAATATAGCCAACTCAGTAGAATACTTATTTTGAACATGACCTATTCCTTATAAAACTGAAAAGAGAAACCTAGAAACTGAAACATTTTTGAGAAGACACATAATATGTTTTCCCAAGGATGATGAATGACATAGTGGCACATTCTGGACACACCGGTGTTTCCTGATGTACAGTGAAGAGAGCATGATACTCCTAAAAAGGATTTTTGGGTCTCTTTACTGGCTTAGGTTTTTAACATCTTAATAACCGAATCTCTTTGTTTCATTTTTTTTTTTGTTTTCTCTTTAAGCAAGAAAAAAAAAAAGATCAAAATGGCCATATCACAGAAACTACTTTCAATGAATATTAGAGACAAGAACACAAATACTGAATTGCTTTTAAAATTTGAAGTAATCAGTAGAGATTCCAGTTATGCAGAGGACAGAGAATGAACCAAGACCACAGAGAAGGTGTGAGTGACATGCTTTAAATAAGTGCACATAATGTGATGAGTTCTGTGAAATTAAAATAAAATAGGGTGACAATGTTCAAAAATGCTAAAAATGAGGGCTGGAGAGATGGCTCAGTTATTAAGAGCTCTGGCTGTCTCTTGCAGAGGACCCAGGTTCCATTCCCAACATCTACAGGGTAGCTAACAACTGAGCATAACTCCAGTTCCAGGGGAATCCAACTCCCTCTTTTGACCTTCGTGGCATTGCTGGACAGGAGTGCACTTACATACATGTAGACAAACACTCATAAACTAAAAATAATAGATCAAATATGTTTTTAATGTGGAAAATGAGGGCTGGAGAGATGGCTCAGTAGTTATGAGCACTGGCTGCTCTTGCAAAAGACCGGGCTCAAGTCTCACCTCCCACAGCTATCAGTAAGTCCAGTTTTAGGGGATCCCACACTCTCTTCTGACCTCCTCAGGCATTGTACAACACAGGTACACTTTTATACATGGAGGCAATGCACTCATACACATAAAATAAAAAATACAATATTTTTAATGTGGAAAATACATTATTTTGATGTAATGATCTTATCCATTTATATCTGTCTCTGGTTATGTGTAGGACCTAGTGACATAGACTTTAACAATGGTACACATTTTTTTCTTTAATATAGGAGAGTCTAAGATGTGAACTCTTCCATGAAAATTAACGTGTTGGAAAGTGCAGAATGATGGAAAAATGTTCTTAGAAAACTATGACATTTTGCTTTCTATCCTTAACAAGGAGAAATGAAGCTATATCTGTTAGATTTTTCTTTACCTGGAGCACTGTAATTTGAATGCAAAATAAATTCAGATGGAGCAGTTTGGAGAACTTAGGTCTAACAGGATCACCATTTGTCAGAGATTATTACTCTAGAAGGCTCCCCAGGAAAGGCATAAATTTTCCCTGAAATAGCACACTGCATAATAACAGCAAGGAGCCAGTCTTGAGCCCCTCCTAGGTGTACACCTGCTCAGAGAGACCTTTCTGAGAGGCCAGGCAGCCAGCATGCTCACTCAAGTGTCAATCTGTGCCCTTAATTGGGAACTAATAGAGGAACAGCTGAATCATCACTTCACACACTAATGTGTTGTCTTTGAATCACAGAAAGGACAGTGGTGTTTTACTAGAAATGCTAAATGTTTTAACAAAAATAGGATAGTTTTATAGTTGACATCAGGTAATGGTGTTAAAAAAATACTGGGTAAAAATCTCAATAATTGTGCTCTTTTATTAGATGTTAAGACCAGTGCCTCGTATCTAAACTAGGAATAATAGGGGCTATGGTGATGGTTCAGTCAGCAACATGCTTGCCCCACAGACATGAAAACCTGAGTCTGGGTCCCCAGTACCCACATAAAAAGCCTGGTATATTGGCATGCTTTATATTTTAACACAGAGGAGGTGAAGACAGGAAGATACTTGGAGGTTGCTGGCCAGAAAATCTTGCCAAATCAGTGAGCTCCAGGCTTAATGAGAGATCCTGTCTTAAAGAATGAGGTAGAGAACAACAGAGGGAGATACCGGATGTTAACCTCTGGCCTCCAAATGCACATGTACTCATATTCACAGGCACCCACACCCCACACAGACACACACAGGGGAAAAAAAAAATCCTTAGAATAATAAAACTTAACAGGGCTATTTTGAAGATTGTAATTGCTTTAAGCAAAGTGGGTGGAACAGTATTTGGCATAGATTGAGTATCTCTTCCTGTGTTGAAATTAGGGCTTTTATTGTACAACTTTACATACTATCCTTTATATAAGATGATAGGGAGCCCATTGGCAGCAAAACCCTATTCTCTAAGCAATGGCTTTGACCTACCCCTGCTCTGTTTCTCTGCTCAGTTAACTAATGCATTCTGGTTATTAAAGGAAGTGTGAGAGGCAGGGGGATTCTGGCCATGGGGTTGTTAAAAGCTAAGTGGCTGTAAATGGGGTCACTCCATGTGCTCATTCAGCACCAAGTTCCAAATAGCAGCTTTTAATCTAACTAGTCTGGAGTCACTTGCAAGGAAACTTTAATGCAAACTTTCTTGAGAGCTGCTTTAGTTAATTGCCTGAGTAAGCCCTGGCACCTTCATCCAGATAGAGCTCACTGTCACTTCGTCATTTGGAAGAGTGATATGAGGGAGTGTACTCATTTACCAAGCCTACACTAGTAGTTGGTCAATGTGGTTTCCCTGAAATTTAAATGAAAAGCTAAACTCAGCAATTTAATCCCCGTAATGAGATACCAATTGTTTTAAGGATCTTAGAGCCCCTTTTGGTTATAGATTGCTGTTTGCAGATAGCAACCAGTCAGTCATTTTCACCACAAAACCTCTTATTATGTAAAATGGTTTTAATCATTGAAAGTGTTGGGAGTTTCAGAAAGACAGACAGCACAAAAGTTACCAAACTATACACTGTAAACTAGGTACAATGAATTTCATCTTGATCTGGCTTCAAAGGAAAATTGGACTAAAATATTTTTTGGTGGTAGAATATCATTGGGTCTCCAGTGTCTGTATTAGTCTAACTAATGATAGGGAAATGCTTATAAACTGCCATTTTTATTAACATGTGTGTTTTTTATTGAACTTGTTAAGGATTTCATGCATTATATTTTGGTCATATTAAAATTGCCTTTCCTATCTGCACATTTCCTTACCACCCCCACCCAATTTCATGTACTATTAAATATATAATATATAAGCTCATCAATTCTAATTTGTTCCCACAAATGCTCTTCAGTGTGTGACCATCCACTGGAGCCTGGTTAACCTATCTAGTGTCACACACCCTTAAAGAAAACTGACTGTCCCTCTCCCAGCAGCTATCATTTCCCAATGGTTCCTTGAAGGTTGAAGTTTCTTACTCACTTCCCCAACTCTATGCCTGGATTTTATCTGGTTTGAGATTACGTAGCTCTTGTGCATGCTGTCACTATTTTTAAAAAGAAAATCACAAGTATATAGAAAGACATAGCAAAGCTGTTTGGGACACTATATTTAATATTCTATTATTATATGATGTATACCTAGTTTTATAGGAAAGAAAATAACCAGAAGGTCTCTTATAAAGGAATAATTATAATTGTAAAATAATACTTCAACACTCTATTAACATGCATTGCTTAAGTAGGGTTTTTTCTTTATAAAATAACTTTCATTTTTGTTACATAATTAAAAATCCCCCAAATCATCAACGAATAGAATCAGCCTAAATGTTAGTTTAAAATAAGGAAATATTTAGTTAGAGAAAAGATGCCTTATTCTGGAAGAATCAGTTGATGTCATAGTTTTACAGGGTTAATTTCATCTTATAAGAACATACTAGTTCATGACTAGTAATGCCTTCAAGGATGTTTAGTGGGTCTCTATATTCTACCCATTCAATCACAATTGGATCAAAGCATCATTTGTGCCATTAGGTTCTAAGCCTATAAAAGGTGTGTTGTTCCTATAAACAGACTAAAAATAGAGTCTAGTTTCAGTCAACAAAAGCCTCTTCGCTAAAGAAAGATCAAAGATGAATAATAAGACATCAGAATAACATTTGAATCTACCTTTGTTATGTTTTAAGGAAGGATCACATTTTAATCTAGGTGAGCTGGAACTCATTCTGTAGCGCACACCGGCCTTGAACTGAAGGCAATCCTTCTACCTCATTCAGTCTCTCAAGTGCTGGGATTATAAGACTGAGTTACTTCACTGGGATCCATAGCAAATTTTTGTAGCTAGATTGTTAGCTCCTAATGAGAAACCACTAAACAATTCCATCCTTCAAATGTATTTATCAAGAGCCAACTAGTAAGCCTTCTTCTAGGTGCTGAAATACAACTGTGAACAGAAGTCAGTATCCTCATGGAATTACTCTAATGAGAGAAACAGGCAACAGATAAGAAATTAATCATGTTGTATAACAGCACTTAATGGTGCTATGAGAGAAAAAAAACACTAAAGCATTGTAAGGGTAAAGAGAGTAATGAAGTTGCTATTTTAGACTGAGTAGAAAATCTCCCTAAGGTGAAGTTAAACTAAACAATTAAAGAAAGCAGGGGGGGCTACTTAGCAATTATCTAGGGAAGCGTCATTCCAAGGCTATCACAAGCAATGGCCCTCAAGAGGAAATAACCTTGATAAATCCAGACGCAAGATGACCTGGCATGATGTCACAGACAACAATTTCGTTAAAATTTAGAGAAAGACCAATCAGCAAAGTTTGTCAGGGGTCTGTCTTCACCCAGGTTTAACCACAAAGGCATGTGGAATAGGCTGGTTCAGAATTAGAGTTTTACCAAGCGAATGAACCTATGTTAAGAGAAATGACTGGGTACGTAAATTCTTTAAAGTTTAGCAAAATATATGCACCATAAGGTGGAATGTTTTATTATTTTTTTAATATTGATTTTTGAGAAATTCATACAATGTATTTTGATCATATTCAGGCTCCTCCCCCATTACCACCCCCACCACACAAGGCCTGCATACTTTCTTGTCTGTTATTATTTGTTGATGCCTTTAAAGAAGTATAATTCGTATCCCAAAATGCTCTTCAATGTGGGTCTATCCCCTAGAACCTAGTCAACCTACCTAGCATCTTAAAGAAAACTACTACTTTAAAGATGCTGACTACTATTGTTCTGCTAGGTGGAAAAAAATATTAAATAGACTCCTAATGAATTATTGTTATGCCCATAGGTTAATGCATCTCTAAATTCTCACCAGAGAAACATCCTGAAGCAGATGGTGAATAACACAGATATCTGCAACAGGTCAACCCACCAAGAATAAGAGACTGTGGAGCCCTGAATGAGACACCTATATCACACTTTCTCCTTCCACACGTTCCATGACTCAGGTATTATTGTGGAAAAGAGGACAGAAAGATTGTAAGAGCAAGAGGTGGTTGATGACTAAAAGGAAACAATATTTTCCAGACAGCAAGGCAGTGACTCACATGAATTCAGCAATTGTAACAGCAGGCGCAAGACCTACTAAGCTCACACCAGACAAAATTCCATCATAGAGCTGGAGGAGGTGGCAAGAAGCTCTAACCTTAGCTGAGGCTTAATTGGCATTTGATAGTTGCTGGAAGAGGGAGATGGAGGTCACTTTTCTTTATTGTTTTTAAATAGAGAATTCAGATAAATTATGCACATTCAGTGTCATGCCATCTCACCCCACAATTTTTTTTCTTCCTAAACTGAAAGTACCTGTGTAAAAAGTTCTTTTCCTTCCCTTAAGCCATTCCCAGTAATCACTCTTTTGACTTTCTGTCTCCATGAATTTGACAATGTTCATTCCTCTTATAGGTAGAGTTGCACAGTATTTTTTTCCTTTTGGTTTTTGGTTTATGTCACTTATACAATGTATTCATAGTTTTTCTATTTGTAACATATGCCACAATTTCATTTTTAGGTTGATTAATATCCCATTGCTCATATATACCACACTATATTTTATCCATACATTGTTAGACAGTTTTACTTTTTTTAGGATTTTTTTTAACTTTTACAAAAACTTTATTGAGAATTTCATACATGCATATGAGGTGCTTTGATCAAATCCATGCCCACTCCCTCTCTTCCGACAACTCCCATATCTGCCCATCACTTTTTTTTTTCTTTCATTTATTTATTTTTATGGGGCTTTGGGTACTCTAACATCCCCCCCCCTCTGAAGAGGTAACCCTAAAATCTTTTAAGGATTAGATACAAACTCACAAACACTTTTGATATTTTTGGGCCGTTGGAACAGTATGGTGCTAACAGGCCCATGGACATTTTGACTTTTAGCCAAGAAACTGGCTACTTTTCTTTGGGGTCTTTTTACCCTGACTGCCTAGCCAATTCCTACCTCCTATTCTTGTCACGCCATAGTCTGAAGAGGTTACCCAAATTGCCAATAGGGAATAGGGATGCAGACCACTCTGGCTTCTTCCATGCTGAACAGGCAAGGAGGGTGAGGAAATTGGAGTACCCCTTCAGTGATGACCTTCTTTTTGACAGAGTCTTTCACTGGGACCTGTGCCTTACTGATTAGGCTAGGCTAGCTGGCCAGAGAGCTCCATAATTTCTCCTGATTTCAGCATCCAGCCATCACAGGGTGTCCCACCATGCCTGGCTTTTTATGTGGTTACTGGGAATGGAACACAGGTCCTCTTGCTTGCACAGCAAGCATTTTACTGATGGCCATTTCCCCAGCCCTTTTCATTATTCTTAAGAACTTAATATTGAATATTCTTGTCTTTTGTCTTCCAAGGCTGGACTCTAGAGTGATGGATTCAGGATTTGCTTTTTTGGAGTAGCTAGAGTCAGTGTCAGTGCCCTCTCAAAGGCTTCTAAATAGGGGGAGAAAACAAATTTATCTATCATTTTAGAACAATAGCTGGTTGTCTCCCTTAGCTACAGGTGGGCACTACAGTATTGGAGACCAAGATTTGAAGTCTTACATCTGAGTAGCACTTTTTGGTTAGGAACAAAATCAATGAGAAATAATTGTCAAAATAACTTTATATAGACTTAAACCTAACGTCTGGGACGTGCATGTCCTTGAGCTCTTATATAAGTATACTGATGACTTTACTCTTTGGTTATACTTTCCTTTTGGGTGTGGAAGACCATACAGGTGGCCCAAATAAATCAATTTATTTTTACACTTACGGTCTTTTGAAGATCTGTTCCTCAGGGGTCACATGGGCTTGAGAGGAGCTCCTGGCTCCTTTCTTTTACGAGTTCCATCTCTGTGAAGATAAGTCAAAGGTCATATTCAACTACGTCTGGCTTCATTTGGAAGCATGAATGAGACGTTTCCTCTAAGTTGACCCTCCTCTTTGAAGACTGGACACTGGTTCACATCCATCTCATGGGGTCTCCATGTCCTCCCTGAACAAGAGGACAGGTGACTCACCACATTTACAGGACATTTGAGAGATGTTCCATAGTCCCCTGGAACTTTGTCGACCTTGGAGGGCAAGGGGTAAAAACTGTCCTTTAAGTCCCTCTGACCACATTAGTATAGGCCTTAAAGTTTGACTGCTAAACATCCAATAAGCTTAGTTCCACCAGTCTGATCATTTTAATTATCATGGCTATGTAGGTAAGGCTTGGGTAAACAACCAAATATTCTCAGATAAACATTGATTAGATTTATATTTTGTTCCTTAAACTAGTTCACTAAACTATACCATAGAAATTTTTTTCATATTTTATTTATTATTTTTATTTTATGTGTATGTGTGTTTTGCCTGCATGTAGATAAGTGCACCCGTGTTGTACAATGCTTGCAGAGGACAGAAGAGGCTGTTGAATCCTCTGGAACTGAAGTTATGGACAGTTGTTAACTGCCATGTGGGTTCTGGAATTCAAACCTGGGTCTTCTGCAGGAACAACAAGTGTTCTTAACAGCTGAGCTATTTCTCCAGCCCCAACCATACAAATTTTAAGATTATGTGTATATTATTTTTGTCTCACCCTTTATATATAACACACCTAAACAGACCTTCATCATTTGCTTAGGCTTCACCATTTTTTTTCTGTCTATTTTGGAAAATATCTCCATTCCCATATCCTTTTAACATCTTTTACATTCTCATTTTCTTTTTTCTTAAATTATGAGACATAATAACATTAACAAATTAATTTCCTATCTGTTGTGAGACCATGTGTGATTAGGGCCAAATTACATACAGCTGCCTGGGATTTTTGGCTGTATACTCCAGTGAGTGTCCAAAGACACTGCTTGCTTATCGATCCTATGGTAGCTCCATGTGCAGTTTTTGAAGAATTGCCTTTTTTTACCATAATGGCTGCATCATTTAACCTTTCCCAACATGAGTAGTGATATCGACCATCTTTTCATGTGCCTATTGGATATTGGATATTTACAAATTTTCTTTTGAGCAATGTTCAGCCAAATCTATTGCACAATATATGGGAGAAGGAGGTGGAATTTAAGAACAGAATTCACTGTGTATATACTCCAGGCTGGCCTACAACTCACTATGTAGTCTAAAACACACGATTGCTTTGGTACTGGGATTATAAATGTACACCACCACACCTCACACTTTGCCATATTTTACAAATGGTTGCTTGTATTTTTCTTTATTTGTGAAGTGTAGAAGTTCTTTATATATGCTGAATATTGCCATCAAACAATTTGCAGATATTCTCTATCATTTTAAAGGTTGTTATTTGTCTCATGATATTCTTTAATGCATAAACTTTTTGATATTTTATTTGTTATTTTTATTTTATGTGTGAGCGTATTGCCTGCATGTATTTTAAGTGTACTTGTGCCATGCAATGCCCACAGAAGTCAGAAGAGAGCATCAAATCTACTATAATTGGAGTTACAATTGGTTGTTAGCCGCCATGTAGGTGCTGGAACTAGAACCCAGGTCCTCTGCATGAGCAGTCAGTGATCTTACACATTAAACCATCTCTCCAGCCCTACATAAGTTTTAAAATATTGATTACATTCAGTTTGTTATTTTCCTTGTTTCCCTGGCTTTGCTGTGAAGGCTAATACATCTCTGCCCAATCTGACGCCATAAAGTTTTCTCCCCTTTTTAAGAGGTTCCTAATCTTAGCTTCATGTTTAGGTCTTTGATCTAGTTTGATGAGTTTTTAATATCATGCAAGAGTCGCTTTTGCATATGATTATCCAATTTTTCCAGCACTCTACTGAACAAGCCTTCCACTTTCCCAGTGAATCATCTTGGGATGCATGAAGAAAATAATTTGACCATGTGCATTAGAGTGTATTTCAGGGATCTGCATTCTATTTCGCTGGGTATGTCTGTCATACTAGTAACAAACTATTTTGAAGTCTTTACATCTATTATGAGTTTTGGATATTATTTATGAGTATTTATATATTATGATGAGTATTTACTTATTTTAATATAGTCTGTATTCATTGTACATAGAAATGACTTTCATACGAATGTTTTCATGTAAGTATATCATGTGCAGCAACTGTGTTCATCCCCCATATTCACTCCTCCTCTCTCCCCCTCCAACTAGTACCTTTCATTTCTCCAGACAGTGACACTGATTTTAGATCAACATACATTTTAGGATCAACAAATGAGAGTCAGACTTATTCTTCTCAATACAATGATCTCTAATTGCATCTATTGTTCTTTATGACTAAATAAAACTCGTGTGTGTGTTTGTTTGTGTAGTATGTTTATATGTGGTATGTGTTTGTGTGTATACATGGTATATGTATATCACATTGTCTTTGTCTTTTCATCTGGTAGCGGACACTTAGGCTGATTTCATAATTTGGCAAGTGTGAATAAACTGCAACAAACAAAAATGTCCAAGTATCTTTGTGGGATGTCGTTTTAGAATCATTCTGGTTTACACCAAGTGGTAATGGTACTGCTTGGTCAGATGGTAATTCTATTTTTAGTATTTTAAGGAATTTCCATATTATCTGGAACAGTTCACATTCCCACTAGCATTACATGTGTGCCCTTTTCCTGAATCCTCACGTGCATTTGTTGTCATTTGCTCTCTTAATGACTCTCATTGAGTTAGAAGCTTAATGTATTTTAACTTTCATTTCCCTGATGCTTCAGGGTTTTGAATATATTTTAATATTGATTGACCATTGAGATTCAACTACTGAACCCTCTTCACTTCGTTAGCCCACTAACCAACTGGATTGTTAAGTTTCTTGGTATTTTGTTTTTAAGTTATGTTTGTCGTCTAAATATGAATCCTCTGAGGTATAGCTCACAAATATTTTCTTCTATGCTTCTATTTATATTTTACATTTTGACTAACCCATTTCCTTTGCTGTGCAGGTTTTGAATTTCAAATTTTCCATTGCTCAATTTTTTCCCCTGAGCTTTGAAGTCCTTTTGAAAAATTCCTTCCTGTGTCATTATCCTGAAGTGTTTCCCCCATGTTTTCCTCTAACAGTTTCAGAATTTCAATCCTACATTAAGGTATTTGATTCGTTTGGAATTGGTTTTTATAGCATGACAAAGGAATCACTTTTCATTCTTCTACAGAGAGATATCCATTTTCTCCAGCAACATTTGTTTAGTGGCCTGTCTTTCCTCCAACATATGTTTTTGGCATCTTTCTAAGAAACGTTGGAAGCTGTAGCTGCCCTGGTTTATGTCTGGATTCTCTATTCTATTTCAGTGATTTGCATCTATGTTTTTGTGTTAGTAACATGGTGTTTTAATATTGTGCTTTTGCAGTGTAACTTAAAATCAAGTATGATGATAACTGTAGCATTGATCTTTTCGGCTCAGAATTTCTTTGGCTGTTCGGCATCTTTTAGGCTTCCATATGAATTTTAGGATTGTCACTTCTATTTCTGTGAAGAAAGTCTTTGAAAATTTAATTAGAATTGCATTTAATCATTAGATTGCTTTCAGTCATTTTTGTGATACTAATTCTGCAAATCCACAAACATGGGAAGCATTCTCATAGTCTAGTATCTGCAATTTCTTTCATCAATATTTTTAAATTTTCATTGTAGAAATCTCTCACTTCTTGAGGTGTATCACAACATAATATTTTTCCTTGAGGTTATTGTACATGGTATTGTTTTCCTGATTTCTATTTCATTATGCCCATTATTGATATAGATTTTGTAATCTGCTACTTCATGAAAGATTAAATCAATTCAAAGAGTTTCCCACCTTTAGGGTCTCTGAATCTTTTTTGTTGTTGTTGTTGAGAAACCTTTTGCTAAGTCTTCTAACTCATGGCTTGAGAGCTGTTTAAAGTATTTAAATCTAATTTGGCAAGTAATGTGTGTTTAGAAATTCATTTTTTTCTGACTTGCATGTTTTTTGTTATACAGTCTTTCAGACAATGATTCTCTAGATTTCCTTGTCATCTTCTGCAATGTCTTTGCTTCATTTTTAATTTTGCTAATATGTGTCTTGTTTTTCTTTTTATCAGTTTGGCTAAGTATTTGTCAATCTTGTTTATCTTTTGAAAGTACCAACTTACTGTTTAGTTGATTCTATTTTTTATTTCATTTTAATTAATTTCTGCCCAATTTGTTCTTATTTATATCTACCTATTATTTTTTAGTTTGGCATGTTCTAGTCTTTCTAAAATCCTAAGATTTTAGAAATCTCAATGCTATTTATCTGAGATATCTTTGATTTTTAGTGTCAGTGTTTCTATTTTTAGATCTGCCTCAGAATGCTTTAATTGTGTCTTTTAGGTTCTAGTAAATAATGTTTTCATTATCAATAATTCTAGGATTTGGACTGCATTAGATGACATACACATTTTAGATACATATGTACATGTATATGTAATATGTGTGTAGTATATGCAAGTGAGTGCTTAGGTACACATGACTATGCACATGCATGCAGTATCCAGAACAGGAGGTTGATTATCTTCCTCTGCCATTCCTTGATTTATTGCCTTGGGACAGCATCTCTTATTGAAGTGGAAATTGCTGTTTTGACTAGGCTGGCTTGCCCTTGATTTCACCAGATCTGCCTCTCTCCTGCATATCCTGCACCTCAGTACTGTGGTTACAACCATAAGCAGACTTGTCTGACTTTTCATATTGGTGCTGGAGAACTGACTTTGAGTCTTTCTGCTTACAAAGAAAGTGGTCTTACCTGCTGAGCCATCTCTCCAACTCCAGTATTTTTAATTCAGGTTTCATGTCTAAATCTGAACTTGATTTTTTTTGTCAGTATGTCTCTTTCCTCCTTCAGATCCTGAATATCACTCTTCATTTCTTCCAGCTATTTGTATTCTCCTTGAACTCATTCAGGAGCTTGTGTTCCCTTTGGTAATGAGAAATATTCTTATAATTATGTTTTGAATTGTGTTTCTAGGATTTCATCTAATTATCTCTCATTGAAATCTATTACTGAGGAGTCTTTTGAGGAGTTTGGCGCCTTCGGTTTTTCTGTTTCTTACGTTTCTTCATGGGGAATTGAACTTTTGGGCTAAGTTCATTGGACAGATACTTTTTCAAATGACTGTTTTTTCTGTTGAAATCATTTAGGGTTCAAGTGTGAGTAGGTTGCAGTACCATATCATTACTTCTAAATGTACTGACGGAGGTTGTACATGGATAGCTAGACCCTCAGCCCATCAGGCAAGATCTCCCTTACCACTCTGAGAATAAAATACAAACTGCAGATGAAATAGTAATAGTCTGTTAGAAACAAATGTTTCTTCAACTCCAATAATCTTTGAGAAATAAAGGAACAATGATATTTGACATGTACTACGATATTAGTCATTAATGTAAGGAATTGAAGACAACAAGATGAATAAGCCTAGGGATTAATAATAGAGCAACAGAGAAAAATACCTTAAATTACATTTAATTTTAAAAGCTGTATCCATGCATATATAGATAGGGAAATGATTAGATTTTTTAAAATAAAATGTTGTGGTAAATTCTATGCACGTCATATTTTGGTTCTTAAAATCTTACCTGCGACCAAATTTGAATGAAAAACTATAGTGAAATATGGGAGGGGGGTGAGGGCTCAGCAGTAAGAGCACTTTCTGCTTTTGGAGAAGAACCAAGTTCAGTTTGCAGCATCCAGATCAGGTGACCTACAACTGCCTGCAACTCCAGCTCCAGGGGACCAGACACTCTCCTCTGGCCTCCATGGCTACCCATATACATGTGTAAATGCATGTACATGGACAGACATACACACACAAATAATTCTCCAAAATATTTTGAAATATTGAAATAAGAAGGTGGAAAGATGTCTCAGCAGTTAAAAGCACTGGCTGCTCTTGCAGAGGACCCAGGTTTGGTTCCCAGAATTCAGATAGTGGCTAACAGCTATCAGTAACTCCAGTTCCAGGGGATCTGACAGCATCTTCTGACCTCTGTGGGCATTACACACATGTGGTGTACCTATACATGTGCAGGCAAAATACTCATGCACGTAAAATAAAAATTGATTTATTAACTAAAACAGTGAAATAAAATACAGGAATGTATAACTTGTGATAACACAAATTTAATGAAGTCTCTTCCTGTAGCCCCAGCTGACCTGAAACTCACAGTGTAGACTGTGCTGGACTTGATCTCACAAAGATCCACCTGCCTCTGCCTCCCTAGGTTTGGGATTAAAAACATGTGTTACCATTACTGGCCCTTTCAAAAAAATTTAAATGTACATGTGTGTGTGCCTGAGTGTACAAATGTGTACCTTGTAAAATATCTGGTAATGTGATTTGCTAAGATGAAAAAAATGATCTATGATCTCGAAAACTGAGCCGCTTACAAACCTTTCTGTACCAATATGTTTCAGAACTTGAACCCTGGAATGTTATTTAAGTTCAAAGTTTAATCAGTGAAATATTGATGACAATTTCTAATTTATAAGTTTAATGTGTGAATAAACTAGAATTTCTCGTGTTTAACACTTAGCACGGTACCACAAAAGCAATGCTAGCAGTTGCCATTGCTGCCTCATAAATATAAGCAAGCATCCCCAAATGTAGTGTGTACTCACCTTTTGGAGCCAAAGACTTGGCCAGGACACAAAATAAGTAAGAAGAATGCACCAGGCCCTGTCCGGAGCTGGACTGGAAGATGGCAGTGGATGCAGCGCTAATACTGCTGGAGAAGACGCTTGGGCACATCCAGATTCTTTAAACGAGGGTCCACATCTCACTGAATGTATGACTGTAATAGCTAATCTCATCAATAAGTCAACCAGGAATACTCTTTCATGAGTTCTGCAGAATAAAAAAGCAATATTTCAGCCATGGTTAGAATATAGGGTCACTCAAGTAGGTAGTCAATGAAGATATTCACATTCTACTGAAGGACTTTAATTCATATCTCGAAGATAAAGTTTATCTTGCCATTTATAACTTCACTTTGACAGATATTCTATTGCACTACGGACTACATTGCTTTATAATTGTCGTCCGAGTTCTCTAAGGGTCCCTTGCTCCTGACACAGGTACACAAACCACATAACACATCTTTATCTGAACTTTGCATAGTTTATACCTTTGTGTGTGTCGGGGGCGGGGGGACTTACAAAGAAACTAAAGTCCACACCCTTCACGCAGTTCTGCGCAGCTCTGCCCAGCTCTGCCCACCGTTCTAGATCGCTTTGTCCACGGTCTTCCGCATCTCCCCTCATGCCCACTCACACCACAGAGTTCCATAAGGAGTCCATGGGGTCCTCGCGAGGTCCTCTGGCACCCCACAGGGTCCAATGCATGCTGGTTCTCCTGCTCCCTGTTCCCTGCTTCCCAGAATGGCAGCCAATCCTTTCCTTCCAATCTCTCCCTATGCTAGGCTCCACCGTTCTTCCTAGGGTGCCCTGAGCTAGCCCATGGCTCTTGAGATGTCTGGGAGGAATAAATCCTTTTCGGGCTACAATAGTTGACCTGACAATTCAAGAAAAGTAGAAATATCTTAACATGCCTTTCTGGCTTTGTCACATTTACATTTCCCAGACATCAGGTGACATCTGTCTTGTATTCTCTTCATCAAGAACATATCATACACTAACTCCACCAGAAGTTTGCCTGCTGTGCATAAACATGGTTTAAATGTAATAGAAAACGTATTTTAGACCATGGTACTGATATAAATTAGTAAGTAGCCATGGTTTTCTTGTTGAATTTGGTAGATTTTTTTAAAGTGTAAATTCAAGTCTGAATAGTTCATTTGTTATTTAATTCTTTTGCATTAAAAATTAACTACTATAAAAATCACGATCAAATTATAAATTACATTGTTTTTATAGCCGAAATTATTTTATTAAAAGTTGCAAATCAATGACTTAAATATTAAAAATAGGTAGTCCTTTCACTGTTTGACATTTATTTATACCTTTTCATGGTTTAAAATCATTTTTCTTTGGGATATTTACAGTAATTTTGTTTATAAAAATATGATAAAATATGATGGTGGCACAGGCCTTTAATACCAGCACTCGGGAGGCAGAGGCAGGCGGACCTCTGTGAGTTCAAAGCCAGCCTTGTCTACATAGTGAGTTCCAAGACAGCTGAGGCTATAGGGAGACCCTGTCTCAAACAGACCAAAAATAAAAAAAAAAGATAAATTATGTCAAGAATACAGGAAGTGAAGATATATTTGTTTTCACAATATATGTGTGAGTTAGTAACTATGTTTGAAAATAAAATAGTGAACCAGACAAGGAAGGGAATGTAACAAACACATATAAAATTGAATTTGTTGTTGGACAGATAGCTCAGTAGGTAAATTACCAGCACGCATGTAAAGACGGGCATAACGATATGAGCCTGTACTCAGAGGGCTCCTCCTGTCAGACTACCCAGGAGCTCTTGGGCCAACTAATCCGGCACATATAGTAGCAAACAGAGACCATGTCTGAAACAAAATGAAAGGCGAGGACCTATTCTCATGTTGTCCTGACTTCCATATGCTTCATTTCAAATGTGCTTTTCCATAAACTTCATGCCAATTGTCACTTGTGTTCATCTGAACACACACGCACACATACACACACACACACACATGTACATATTTATTCTTAAAATTTAGATTAGCAATTAAAATAATAAAAAAACCCAAATACATTCTGGAATCTGACTATTTAGTTTTCTGACTTTTCTGAAATCTATTTAGTTTTCTTACTTTAAATTGAAGAATAATTTATGTTTAAACCTTGAATGTTGAACTCTAAATTTTTACATGTGTAAGTACTATGCAAATCAGTACACGAGCCATTGACAGACTGCTAGAAGTCACTAATGTGGTTCACTCTGGTCAGTAACCACTCTGCCAAGTTAATCACTATTTTAACCCCTATCTTGAACTTCATATGAATGAAACAATATCACATGCAATCAGTGTGTTTTTGGCTTCTTTTATTCAACAATATACTTGTGAGAATTCCATGTATTTGTCTTTCTCCCCATTGCTTTAAACATATTCTAATAAATGGATACCAAGGATATATTTTTCATCCATTAATGGCTTTTAGATTATTTCTATTTAAAGCTACTGTGAATAAAGATTCTTTAAGTTCCATCTATGTTCTTTAAAAGAAATAAACACTCATTTGGTTCATGGTTAAGAGGAGAACTTTTGTGTTATGACTGTGTGCATATTCAACTTTAACTAGATACTGCCAAGCAATTTTGTAAGTAATTAGGGGGTGAGACTTGAACCTAGAAATCTCAGAGCTTCAATTGTACCATGCCCTTCCCAATGCTGGAGGCTTGCCATTCTTTGATTTTTAATCAAGTTAATGATGTTATTATGCTACGATGTTGTTATATGATGATTTTAGTTTTCACTTTCATGGTGGAAAATAAATTTGGAGAACATTTTCTGTACATATTTTCTACTTAAATATCTTCTGAAATGACTTTTGAAGTATGGTGTCTCCTTTTAGATAGTTGTGTTCCATATACATTTGCTTATTTTTCTTTCATGGTAATTATCTATCATCCATCTCCAGTTGTGTATAAGATCAGAATCAGGTTACATTTCTAAAAATCCTATACTGATATTCTCTGATACTCTACCATCTATTGAATGCATGCTTGTCTTTTTGCATAGCAGATGCATTTGTTTATGTAATCCGTAGGACTATATGTTCTTGTGCTATTCCACAGTGTCTTATTTTTACGTCCTTGTAGCTTTCCTCATCATGGGCTAGTATAGATCTCTTGGAATTTAACATAGATTTCAGAATCCTGTCAAAACCATTTTCCAAATCATTCTGTCTGTGTACCATAGATAACAAGGCAGCTTGTTGAAAAATGTGAATTATATACAAACTTCTTTGGTTTAAATTCATTAAAGAATATTTCAAACCTACTTTCCAGCCTTGCTTTCCAATTACACCTCTCTGTTAACCTCTCACATCCCTGATGTGTTTGTATAATTCCTGCATCTGTCATTTAGCAGCTGTTTCCCAGCTGGAATACTCTCACCAATCCTTCCTGCTTATATAAGCTTGATCTGTTTCTAACATTATTGTTCCCCCTGTTCAAAACCCACTTTCCCAAATCAGCTTTCTTCTTTCTTCTCCCCCACATTAATGACTACCTGATCTGATCTCCTACTGGTGTTATTTTTTGAACCAAATATATTTTGATCTAGTGATATATAGCCTTTTGCTTTTAGAATTTTTTAATTAATTTTTTTGAGTTTCATACATAAGTCCTTATTTACACAATTTTCTTCCATCCCTCTTCCCTCTCCAACTCCTCTTGTGTTCTACTCTTTTTCTCTCAATATCTTGATCTCTCTTTTGATTATTGCTGTTATTTGTGTTCTGTGGAGGAGGTCACATGCAGGAGTCTGTTCTTCCAAAATGTTTGTTTGGGGATTGTACTCGGGTTCTCAAGCTTTGTAGTAAGCACCCTTATGTACTGAGTCATCTAGACATCCCATTAATTTTTATGAGATGATCATTTTTTTAACATTCACAACTCTGAACCTGCTGTTTATATATAGAAAATGTTGATTAAATAAATAATCCCAGGTTTCTTGGGATACAGAACTTTAAAAATGAGGATGGTACAAGTCCATCCACTGAGTCTAGTCAGCCTATCTAGATGGATTTGCTCTGGAGAACAATTGGGGGCACTGAAACATGGTGGGCAGTAACAGGGATGACAGAATATATGGGTTCCAGTCGAGGAGGGTAGGCTATGGGAGGGTGCCATTTAGGATGGGAGTATAAAGATGATTAAGATTGATTGGATGTTTCATTTGTGAATATACCAAAAAAAAATCAATAAAAAATGTGGATGGTGAAATCAACATTTGCCCTGGGGTAGCTGAAATTGCACTGTGAAATTGAAATACCCATGGCTATTAAGGATTGACTTTTAATTCCTATCCAGGGCCAAAGTTGATTCTTAATCTCTTGACCCCAATCCAGGTATAATATGTCTTCTTATGTATATGTGGTGGAAAGAATCAAAGGGGTTATA